>NC_051185.1:99392953-99602630 GCF_013339695.2 Rhipicephalus sanguineus | reverse complement strand
CTACCGAACTCCTAGTCATATACGGAACTGATGTTTTTAGACTTAACTTTGTAAATAATTATTTTTTTTCTCCTTTCAAATTGTCATCATTGCCGTCTTTTGTATATTGCATTTTCCTATTGTTGTTTTTTGTTAATTATTTTATTTTTCCTTTTTTTCTATCTTTTTTTCTTACTTTTGATGCCCACCCCTCATGTAATGTCCCGTGGGACCCTTGAGGTATCAATAAATAAATAAAATAAATAAATAGAACTGCGTTTACTCATGTAGTCATGCAGAACGAATACCTGCACAAATAATACACCGTAACACTTGTGCTCATCCTTTGTCAGTAGGTCGCCTGAAAACCTTCGCGGAACTGGAAATAGCGGGGTTGAAACACCAGAGAGCCGCGCGAAACTGTGATGCTCCGATTTAGCAACCTTATTCCCATACTTGGTTGACCTGCTCGAGGTGGCTTCCGTCCCGATGCCCGCCGCATCAAATGCCTTATCTTTTTCGTATTCATACGTGGCACGTGGCACGGCAATCGAGCGAGATAACCGTGCGCGATCCTACTTGTGATATCGCTGAGCGAGTAGCAAGGGAGCCACTTCCCACGCTTTGCCCAATTTTAAATTCGCAAAAGAAGATATTTAAGAATAAAGAAAACGAAAGTTCCTTACAGTTCAATCCAGCTTAGGTATTTGTAAAAACATGCGAAAGGCAAAAAATGTTAACGTCCGCATCAACCATACTTCCTTCCACCAGAATTTAAGCACGCCCAGAAACCGCGACGAGCGCGCATGTTTCTTGAGACCGAAACTCGCACTCAGTTTCCGAGCGCTAACTACGCTACCTTCTGAAGTTTACCAGGCGACATAACCTTGAGCATTCCTGACGACCACATTTTACTTGTATTTTCATGGGAGCTTTTATTACTTTTTGTTACTACGTTTTCTATGACGAAATACTCTATCTATCTATCTATCTATCTATCTATCTATCTATCTATCTATCTATCTATCTATCTATATCTATCTTCTCAATCTATCCTATGACGTTCATTGTGACATCCATAACGTGACATCACCCCATATCATCGTCGCTTGGCCAGGAGGAAGGGGGCGATTGCGTAGGCACCGCAAAGTCACGTTAGGTATAGGAATCGGGGGCGGGGAGGAGTGCAGATAAGTACCAGCCACTGAATAAAGTGAAGAAGATGGCTTTAGCCGTCGAGTTGTTTTAGGCGAATACACAGTGAAGTGACCCTTTTCTTTTCCTCCGGTAAACGTCGCGACCTACAGCAGTGTGCAGAACTGGAATCTGGTCAGGGAGCATGTGCTTGTCAACAGTGAATGCAGGGGCGTAGCCAGAGTTTATGTTTATTACTTCTTTTTTTTTGGGGGGGGGACGACTCAGACACCCTTATGTGTGCTCGTGCGTGTGTTTGCGAGAGTGCGTGCACATACACACATGCAAATTGAAACATTTCGGTGGTTTGAACCTCGAAACCCCCTCATCCCCCTCTTCGCCTGGTTATGTGAGAGATTATTTGCGTGTTGTCACGTGACGTATATTAGCACAAGTTTCCACCGTTGCTTTCTATCGTCGATGTAGTCTCAAGAGCTCTGGCTTTTCGCACTGCGATACAGCGATGCGTTGTCGACGTTGCCGTTTCCGCCTCGATGTAAACTGGTCTGTCTTTCCAAGACGTCTTTTACACAAAGCATGCGTTTGCCCAGAGAAAGCGGTCGGCACGTGGCAGCATGAAAAGCAAGCAATGTCTAGGCTCGCACACGTTGAGAACAAGGCCTGCTTGAAGTGCGTATGTGGTTCTAGTCATCAGCTAAAGAAATAGCGATGTTAGAGTGCATCAATGAGCGCCCTATATGTACGACACTGTGCATGTAACGTTAAACGTCAATTTTATAGAAACGAAGTGCATGCTACGGTGCGATGATGTGAATAGACAGTAATAGCTGACGGGGTTTCGAGCCAGCGCGCCCAGTGCCGAGTAGAGAGGCGAAGTGTGCATGCGCGGTACACTCGAAAGCTGGCGTCTTTACGGAGCGAGCCGATCGCCCGCTCATTTCGTCTCCTCAACGAAGCGTGCGCACCGACGAGCGTTTTCCAATATGGCAGCCCCCAACACAAACGCCGGTGACATGTCGTCGGCGGCACCCTAATAAAATCAAATGAAAACGCCGTTTGCAATATTCTTTAGCGCAGTAACTTCAATTTTATTCGGCAGGTTTCGAAGCAAAGCATCTGCTAGATCGCCATTCACTTCAACTTTGTTCAACAGGTGGCGCATCAATGCGCACCGCTTTAAAGTTTATTTTATGCAGGGGTTTTTACTCCGCTGAAACAAGACGGGAGACGCTCTGCTGTCACACTTGCTTTCGTGCTATGCTCCGCTGCCCTATCCGCTCGCCCGCTCTCGCACAGCTGGCTCGAAAACCCGCCTAGCTATTACTCACATTTAACATTCTTAAGTGTATTTCTCTGGTGTCGATCAACGCTTGAATATGGCTTACTGAGTCATAGGAATATATATGTAATGTTTGTTCGTAATAAAAGCCGAGCGAACACTGGAACCACAACTGTCGTTAACCCGACATGACTGTATCATAAGGACACATGCAATGTTTATTACCCTGTTATAAAATTAGATAGCCATCACTGTAATCACAATTGACGTTTTCACCGATATCACGCCGCACAAGATCTTAGTTTTCTAGTACTACTACTATTTGCAAAGGATCTTTTTTCATAGCAGTTTCAAGACCTGGGTGGCTCTGGTAGAATACTTGACTGCAACGCAGAATGCCTGGCTTCGATTCCTATTCTTTGCATTCGTTGCGCTGCCGATGCCGGAATTTCCTAACGTTCTCTCGTTTGAATTACCACAGTCTGATATTATTTGTTTGTATGTATTTCTTTATTTCAGGCCTTTTTCAGTTTCACCCCTTTTCCTCCGTCAATCCTGCAACCGCCTTCCCTTTCCCCCTTTCACGATACTACTCCTTTCCCACTGGTCACGGGACCTTTTTTAGAATCGCCGACTACACCGGCACATGGTTCGCATAGACAGCTTCGCTGTGAAGCAACAGTCAAAAGGCCGCTTGTGCATTCGCCTTAAACGACTCGATCGAAGGCGAAATACATGTTCGTTTTCTTCGGCGTCGATTGTACCGATTTTCCTCCCCGAAAGCTTTCGCACTGCCTCAGTGATCGAAGGCAATACAAGCTTTCTGCCTCTTACGTGGTATGCACAAGGAGGTTTAACCAGAAAAGGATTAAAACATAAGCATAAAAGTTTGAAAGATTAATAAGTAAGCCTGCATTGCAGTTAGACATGTGCGCCGGACCCAAATCACCGGCGGCAGGGCGCCGGTATTTCCACCTCCGGCGGCGGCGCGCGCGAACGGCGCGGGGTTCATCGGACCGGCGGCGGCGTGGGCGCGGGGGGGGGGGGGAGCGATAAATACACGCCGTAATGTTACATGAACGAGGGCCAGCAGCTTACTTGCTCCGATCTCACTTAACTCTACAAACGCTGGTGTATGGCAATAGGGCCGCTCCCGGGAGACGCGGTTTTCGATCAGATTGTCGTATGAGTGGTCCGAGCGCGAAGCACTGAGATCACAGCGCTCACAGCGGTAGAAGGTATACGAGCAGTGCGCTGGAGATTTCTGCCAACATAGCGCGCGTGCCAGCGCTCTCGACCGCGCCCTTATAACCAAAGTTCACAGTTGCTGCTCGAGTATCCCCAGACATCCCTTCCTGCTCCTTCGCCCAGCAAATGACGGGCGGGGCGTTTCCTTCTGCTTGAGGAGCAATCGTCGGCAGGCCTCGCACGCGGGTTGATGTTATTATGTGTGACAGATATCGCCAGCTTGTTTCATCTCTGCTTTAGACATGTTCCTTGCCAACGCTCGCGAGCTTTTACTCGCGGGTAGAACATGCAATGCGCGGAGCGATGTTATCGATTTCGAGTTGATACGGAACATGACGGCGACGGTGAAAACCTTTACTGAATGTCCATACAATTGCTAGCGCAATAAAAAATATGCAAAAAACCATCAAAGCAGGCAAGCCTTTTTCCTGGAAAGCTGCATCGTCTCCGCTGTAAGGAGTGCGTCTGTTGGAAGAATCATATAATCCGACGCCTTTTCTATTGGTTTCGTTCTCGTCATCAATACCCTTCTTACAGGGGACATCTCCTCGCCTCTTATTTCTTCATAAAGCACGCGTACAACATCAGCACTAAGCGTTGAGCCGCTCATGATTGCGCGCTTGTCGGATACACTCTGTTATCTCTGCATGCGCCGTCGCAAACGCACAAAATGGAGCGAAATCAGTTAATTGCGCACGGTGGTCGTCCGAGAGAGCAAGAGCGGTGGGCGGCTGCATAGCAAAGCAGTATGGAGACAATTCACAACTGGTATTTCTCGTATATAGACCAGTCGAGAGTATGTACCCTGATGATGTCATGTGAATCACTCTTTTGGCATCACGAAGTGCACCAAAAACAAGAAACGCCAAGAGAGAATAAAGCGCTCGTTGTTTTTGTTGTATTTTCAGAGGCTGATAGGGGTCCTTTATAAAACAGGGCGTGAAACACGGACACAGGAGAGTAGTCGACACCAAAACGCGGCTAACAACTGAAAAATCACACAGCGTTGGAACCGAAGCTAGACACAAATATTATCTGCGCATTCCCATGTAAGAGGCCATACCTATCAATCATGTGCGAGTAGTGGTCTACGTGAGAGATAGCTGTTCACTCTCTCGACTTTGCTCTTATGTCCGTGTTTCCAAGTCATGTCTTCTTAACATGAATGCGTACCAACTGGCTCAGCTATATATTTAAGTTTGCCATTCTCTTTACTTCTGTACTTATTTATCGATTTACTCGAGAAATGAAAGCAAAGCTGTACTAACGCACCGAGATATACTATTATCTATTTTATTTATTTATGCACAGTGTACTAGGTCCAAGACTCCAAGAATATGCTATCCAGCGAGTTGGGTCGGCCCTTTAAGGCTGGAGGACGCAGCAGCGTTAAGGTCAGGCAATACTCGTGAGACTTCTGGAGAAGAAAAGATACTACAACTTCTTGGGAGCTATTCTTGATGCGTTCATCCAAAGGAGATGTCCACAGTCCATTTCGGCAGAGAGCATTCAGTGATTCGAAAAAGCGGTGAGCCGTGATGTCACCTCGCTCTTGCCCACGTCGCCGCACCGAAACTGCCAGCACATTCCTATAGCGTAAGAAGAGAGTGGACGAAATGCACAGAAACAGGAACTTTTAAAGTCTGACTTTGCGTATGAATGTATCCCAGATGTTTGAGAACGATGCAGGGAATGCGTACCGACCTCACAGCTAGGTTAGACGGGCGGCCACATTAAACCTAAATCGATGGCTAACACGATCAAGAGACATTTGCATCGAAAATCGGATCTGTGAGGCTGCGTTCGTTGCATTGAAGCGCATTCCGTCCCTATCATTTGTGTCGAGAGCGTTTGAAAGCTTCGTGATGTTATGGCGCTGCAGAACAAGAACCGGAAACAGGGCGCGCGCTTCTTGCCGAGCTCCCGCTATTCAGCGGCCGCTGAAGTGGACAGTTCATTACATGGACACATCGAGAAGAGCTCCTCCGGCGAAGTGCTGTATTTTACAAGGTGTGGGTTCGAGCTAGTTGGTACTCCATGATCACACTTCTTGCGCAAAATTTTCTTAGACAACGGACGAAACAGACACGGACGGGCGCAAATTTCCAACTGAATTTATTATCAACATGTGACATATATATACATACAAATATAAGTATGACAAACACAAAAAAATTGGCCGCGTATCTGCGTGCTTCGCTGCAAATGTCGTCTAAAGACGATAGAAGAGGCGCTGCGTGAGATATGGACGCCATCTGGCAATACGTCGGGAAACACGAGTGCTGTGTTGCGGGCTGGTACTCCCGGCGCAGCGGCAGGCGAAGACCGGCGGTTACCAACGCGACCGGTGGGGACGCCGGCCAGCCCGAACACGCTGTTTGGCGCGATGCGCCGAAGGAGAAGAAACGTCCGCACTCAACGAGTACTCTCCACACACTCTTTTATTTGCACGTCGCCTGGGTAAAACAGCAATGCCAGAGCGGCGCCCCCTGTCATTCGTACAATGCAATACTGAACCGAAACCGAAACACACATGAGCTTGTGCAAGGGCACGGAGGAAGACAAGATTCAGCGCAGTCGCATTTTCAGCGCAGCTTAAGAAACTAGGTTGTAACATTGTAGGGCGAGTAGGGCCAGAAGGACCGTCACGACGAAAACCTGCCTCCTCAATCGTATTCGCCTGGAACGTTGGTGTGGCTTCGCGTTCCCTCATCCACTCCTGGCCTTTCCACAAATCTACTGCCTAAGTACGAAGGCCCCTACCGCGTCCTACGTCAAGCATCCCCAGTTAACTATATTTGAGCCTGTTCAATCATCTACGGGCCGCCGTCGTCGCGGCCGCGAGACTGTTCACGTCGATCGACTGAAGCCGCATTATGACCCACCAGCTGTACCTGTTCCTTAGGTCGCCAGGATGGCTCCTTTTCCGCGGGGGAGTGATTTGTAACATGGTACGGCGCAGACAAGAACGCCTGCGAAAGAAGAAGACGAAGACGGTGGCTGTTGGCGCTCGCGCTTGCTCGGCTTGGAGCGCTGATCGCTTCAGCTGTGGCAATCTTTTAATAAACGCGTTACTGTCTCAACGTTAAACGCATACCATCAAGGTCATTAAAATTGCGTATCTATGTATTTTCTGTTAAAGGAACACACCGCCTAATGCTTACCTAGTGATGTTGCGCCTCAGATATGCGTAATGTTTGCTTTTTGATCAACAATGTACACAAGTATGAACCTAGTCAGCAGTTCACTATGGCTGGACCTTGGGCAAGTGGTTCAACTTTGGCCGAGTGGTTGAATCGAGGGACGTGCCGACAAACAGAAAGACAGACAGAAAGACAGACCAAAATTCTGCGTTTAAGTTCCCCAGGAAAGACTATCGTCTTTGAAACACCAACGGCACATGTGTGCAGTGTGTCAGCGCGCATCAGCTACTCACTCCCCCAATGTAGTGTTCCTTCCAAGAAGGCCATTTGCTTCTGTGTCAATGAAACTGATGTCATGCTCACGCAGTTGCCGCCCTCCCGTTGCATTTCGGCTGCCTCCACAATCTATCGCGTGCGTTATCCCCGTCATGAAAAACAATAGTACATGGTAATGCAACGGTTTGCATGCATACAGTCACGGCATTGAAGGGCCAAATTTCCATCCCTGCCCCCTTCCACCCTGTCGCATGCTCACGCAGGCGGTTCGCCCGTCCGTGTCTGTTTCTTCTTCCGTTGTCTAAGAAAATTCTGCGCAAAAAGTGTTGGGCTGTATTTTATTTCCAGAATCCCCATTCAAATTAAAAGAAGACTAACGGCGGCGCACCGCCATTATTTCGCGGCGGCGGCGCAAGCGGCATGACCAAAAACACACGGCGGCGGCGGCGCACACCTCTAATGCAGTACTAAGTTGTGGTGAAATAGTGAAAAGACGAGGACAGTAGCGAGGAATGCGACACGTTGCGGACAAAAATGGGGCGCGTTGTGGTGGCGGCGAAGAAAAAAATCATAGCATATCCACGGAGTGAATGATGATGAGTGGGCGAAGCTGCGGAGGTTCATCGGTAAACCGTGAATCTTCCGCGAATTCTGCCCAGTACATCATCACCGACGTGAGATCGGGCGCGTTTATACTAAAGTTCGATGAGTTGTGACGACTTGCAGCTCACTTTAATTTTACATGTACGCTGTGAATTTTCATTGTTTAGAAAACCATTGCTTTAGAAAAATCTGGCGTCTTTCGTTAAGCAGCTGGCGTCTTTTCGTTTTGCTTTAGAAACATCTGGCGTTCTTTCGTTTTGCTTTTACAAACATCTGGCGTCTTTCGTTGGTTTATTTCATCAATCACGGCGTTTTGAACAAAATTTTTATTGTTTAATCACGCACAGGAGAAATCTCACCAGGCACTACCTTGGAGGTAAACATGGCTGCTAATGGGAATGAGAGACAGAAAAAGTCGGCTTTTTAGCTACACTTACACTTCTACTTCTACTAACGTTTCCTACTGGAACATGCCATGGCTGCTAATGGGGAATGAGAGACAGAAGAATTCGGCTTTTAGTTAACGCGCACGCTGCGAATTTTTTATTGTTCAACAACGCACAGGAAAAATCTCCCACCGGCACCACCTTGGAGGTCAAAGCGTAAGACTTGTTACGGACTACGACTACTACTACTACTACTACGACGACGACGACTACGAGGGACGAACGGTGCCGCCTTAAGGAGCTTCGCCCCTAAAAAGGAAGAAGAAGCAAGGAGCCTGGCGGAGTGGCCACGGAGGCACAGCGTTCGAGAGGCTACGTTCGTGAGGGCTACCCGGGACAACCGCTGGGCAGCCTCCTGACGGGTCGCGCTCCTGCGGGCGCTAGTGACCAAGGTGTCCGTGTCCTGCCCGGTACCTGGCCGGTTCCTGCCTGCTTCTTTCCTGCGCTTGCTGGTTCCGGTCTGCCTGCCTGAACGCGTGGTCCACCACCACTCCCTGCTTGCTCCCTAGCCACGCCACTACGTCCCGTCTATCTGCTGAGACGGTCGACCGTCGGCCTGCTGCGCTGCAGACGTTTACCCGGACGGAGCAGACGTCAACGAATGTGAGCGCATCACTCTAGGACATTCCACGCGTGTTGACATTTTCGTTTGAAGTGTATTTGTGGGATATCTGTTATGCGTGTATTGTCTTCGAAGCTTGTTGCTGCTTGATATATATGTTGCTTACCAGCCTTATCGTGCACGGCTCCTTCCTTCATTGCACCGTACATGAATCAAACTGACGGTCCGCACCTTACTCTTTACATTTCTGGCGTCCATCTTTCAACCACCGCACGTGAACAAAGTGAGGCTCTCAAAAGATGTTAAGAGAGCTTAGTCCTGTCGCGCGGACGCCAGAAATGTAAAGAGTAAGGTGCGGACCGTCACTTTGATTCATGTACGGTGCAATGAAGGAAGGAGCCGTGCACGATAAGGCTGGTAAGCAACATATATTATCAAGCAGCAACAAGCTTCGAAGACAATACACGCATAACAGATATCCCCCAAATACACTTCAAACGAAAATGTCAATACGCGTGGAATGTCCTAGAGTGATGCGCTCACATTCGTTGGACGTCCTGCTCACGTCCCGGGTAAACGTCTGCAGCACAGCAGGCCGACGGTCGACCGTCTCAGCAGATAGACGGGACGTAGCGGCGTGGCTAGGTGAGCAGCAGGGTGAGTGGTGGTGGACCACGCGTTCAGGCAGGCAGACCGGGAACCAGCAAGCGCAGGAAAGAAGCAGGCAGGAACCGGCCAGGTACCGGGCAGGACACGGACACCTTGGTCACTAGCGCCCGCAGGAGCGCGACCCGTCAGGAGGCTGCCCAGCGGTTGTCCCGGGTAGCCCTCACGAACGTGGCCTCTCGAACGCTGTGCCTCCGTGGCCACTCCCGCCAGCTCCTTGCTTCTTCCTTTTAGATGCGAAGTATCTTAAGGCGGAGCTCAATCCGGTGGTGGTGGTGGTGTGCGGCGTGACCACCCTTACTGCGCATGCGCATACCCTCTCCACACACCTCCTCTCCACTCACCCTCTCCCCTTCCCCTCTCCACATTCCCTTTCCACTTTCCTTTTCCACTTTCCCTCTCCCCTCCCCCCTTTGCCCCTCCCCTCTCCACTTTCCCTCTCCCCTTCCTCTCGCCACTTTCCCTCTCCCCTCCCCTCTCCCCTCCCCCTTTCCACTCTTTCACTGAAACGCGGGCTAGACATGCCGAAATTCTCTCCTGCGCAACGCCGCGATGAGCTCGAGCGCATGCGCGTCCCCTCCCCTTCTCCCTCCTCTCCTACGCTGCCCCCTCTCGCCCGCCTGTCGACCGCGTTCCCCGCTCGCCCTGTGAGAATAACGGCCGCGCTAGATGGAAGATACGACGCGCGTAGCGTCCCTCTTCGCGTTCCACGACGCGAGGTCGGTAGCATGCCCAACGAACGCCAACGAAACGCGATCGTGCAAGTGCTCTGGCTTCGCATCGCCTCATGGTCCCCTTTAGCGGGAGATGGTGTAATTTTTTTAAAGACGATAGTCTTTCTTGGGATACTTAAACGGAGAAATTTTGGTCTGTCCTTCTGTCTGTCTTTCTGTTTGTCGGCACGTCACTCGATTCAGATACTCGGCCAGAGTTGAACCACTTGCCCAAGGGCCAGCCATCTTGAACTGGTACGGCTGTTCATACTTGTGAACGATGTCGATCAAAAAGCAAATATCACGCATATCTGAGGCGCAACATCACTAGATAAGTATTAGGTGGTGTGTTCCTTTAATAGAAAATGCATACATACGTAATTCCAAAGACCCTGCTTTCTTAAGCTGCGCTGAAACTTGCCTTCCTCTGTGCCCTCTTCACGAGCTCATTGTTGTGTTTCGGTTTCGGTTCTGTATTGCACTGTACAAATGCTATGGGGCGCCGCTCCGGCATTCCTGTTTTACGCAGGCGACGTGTAAATAAAAGAGTGTGTGGAGAGTACTAGTTGAGTGCGGACGTTTCTTCTGCTTCAGCGCATCGCGCCAAACCGCGTGTTCGGGCTGGTTGGCGTCCCCACCGGTCGCGTTGGTCACCGCCGGTCTTCGCCTGCTGCTGTGCCGGGACTACCAGCCCGCAACACAGCACTCATGTTTCCCGACGTATTGCCAGATGGCGCCCATATCTTACGCAGCGCCTCTTCTATCGTCTTTAGACGACATTTGCAGCGAAGCACGCAGATACGCGGCCAATTTTTTCTTCGCCGCCACCACCACGCGCCCCATTTTTGTCCACAACGTGTCGCATTCCTCGCTACTGTCCTCGTCTTCTTCACTATTTCACCACATAAATACTCTATTGCCGGAGAGCTGGTTGCAGCTGTTGTTAACACATATATTTCGTATACGTGACAGGTCCACACTGCCATGGAGCCACTTAACAGGAAAACGTATACTTAGTGCTTATCCTCTTCTGCCACCATAGTTTCACAAGTCAATCACGCGGCGTTTCGCTAACTATACCGTCGACATTTGTCTCAAACATTATACCATTAAAGGATGAACAAACTTTCCAGCAAAGCATTGCCTCTTTTAGCAATGTGCCTTACTAGATCCCCTGAAAGTATTAGATGCGAAGCAGCTTTTGAGCTGGGCTTTGTCCGTAGTTCCATTGGCGACCGTCCGCTTTCTAAAACCTACCATAGCCATCCGTGACATATTGATTGCGCGCTCTCGCCAAGGAGAAGTCTTCTTCGTCTTGTTCTTCCACCGCCATGATGATGATACGTGCAGAGCACTTTAGGGGCCCGGGCTGCCGTATGCTGTCCTAGCGTGGCGTAACGCAGACAAAACCACGTGGGGGATGGATGGGGAGATCTTTTGGATGAGGATGTGTGAGCACTGGCTCCCGCTTCGCAAAATGATTTCGGTGTTTTCGTTTGTGCCCACTTCGACGGTTTTAGCACCAACGTACTCGTAAAGTTGTGGCGATTACGTCGATACTCGATTTTTTGAGGTTGGTGGACTTTTTGCGATATTATCGCCCTTTTTCGTCCGGACCACGGCGCTGCCAGAGCAAACGCTAACCGCGTTGGGCTGACGCGGCGAGGTGCTGCGGTGTCCGGCTCTTTTCTCGCTTGTGCGGACACTGAGACTGTGCAGGGATGGAAGTGGAAGGGGAGCCTCTGTCTCCCGAAGAGTTTCGCAAGGATTCCGGATGGCAAACAGTAGCTGCCAGGTGCTCCCGAACCAAATCGGCGCCCGTCGAGCCAGCTGGCGCCATTTCCACCGGCGCTAACCCAAACGAAGGTGTGGCCGCCCAAGGTCGTCGAGACCGCGGCACAGCTAAAGCGAAGATTATTCGGGGTGGAAGGAAGCCTCCGCTGCCCAAAGACGACGTGAAGATCATCGACAGGCCGAGGGGAGGTTTGAACACCAGCAAGGTGGGCCCGACCGTTGTGGCCGAGGTCATATGGTACGCAGTCGCCATCGACTCGGCGACGCGGGACTCGGACACAATGTGCCCGAATTTGCAACAAAACATCATGGTCGTCAGTACTCCCAGCAGAGAGAACGTGACCCGTTACATCAAGGTCGAATGCATCGCCGTTGGCTGTCAGCAGCACGAAGTCAATGCGTACGAAGCGGCGCCCCACTCCACGTGCAAGGGCGTCGTCCGTAACATAGCACCAAGTGACGGCCCGGAGGAGCTCGACTGCAAGATCTTCACCTCGAAGAACCCGCTGGCCCTGGGAGCCAAACGAATCAAGAACACGGGTACCGTGGTTGTGGTCTTCGACGGCTGTAAGGTGCCGAACTACGTCTCGTGCGGCGGTACGCTCGTCAGGTGTACCTTGTATCGAAAGCAATGTGGAGGTGTGATACGCATGTGGCCGCCTTGGGCATCGAACAGACGTCTGCCCTATCCAGACGAAGCCGTGTGCAGGAGATGCGGCATGGCCAACCTGGACGAACAACACAAGTGCGACCCCAAGTGCAGACTGTGAGCCGGTCGGCACCTCACCGCCGCCAAGGAGTGCAAGGAGAGGTACCAGACAACGTACCTCGTCAGACGCAGACGCGGATAGCAATCCCGTGGCAACAGAAGGAAATCTCCGGCCTTCGCCAAAGACGACCGACAGTTCCCGACTCACGCCGGTCGCTCCGCGTCCTGCGGAAGCTCCAGATCCAGAAGTCCCTCTCCGCCGGCTACCTCCGGGCCTTCCGAACGCCGTTCTAGGTGCAGAAGGATATCCAAGTCCAGGGGCAAATCCGGATTCAGGGGAAAGTCCAGGAGCCGTTCCCGGAGCCGCTCCGTCTACAGGACCCGATCCGGTTCCAGCTTCGGTCAGCAGAGAAAGATGAAGTCGAACCTAACCTTGGCCGAGAATATTCGTGGCGGCTCCGAAGCGGGACCTTCTCGGGGCCCATGCGACCCGTTGCCAGAGCAAGCTAAGGACGGCGAGGTAATGCGCCTTCATACGGAAAACGCGGAATTAAAGGAAATTATCAAAAAGATGGCTAGCGAAAGGACAGAGATAAAGAAATTGGTTATCAGTCAGAGTGTTTCGGGGAAAGCGTCGGCGCCCAACACCACAGAAGTACCGTTTCCGGCTAGCGACTCAGCCGGGGTCCCCAAGCACCGGGCACTTTCCAGTAAGGAGCAATCAGGCTCGCAAATTAATGAGATAAAGGGCATGTTGGCCACCCTCACTACAAGTGTGCACAAGTTACAGCAACGTTTAGCACAAGTGCAAGTCACCCTAGGGGACCCTTAGCGAGGCTTAAGTACGCTGGCCGATCGCATGGACGCCCTCGATCGTCTTGTAATCCCAAGTAATACGTCGGCAACTCCAATGCAGGTCGTTGTTCCGGACGCGTCGGGGAATAGAATCAGGGCTACGAGCACATCAGCGCATCAGAGTGGGGGGCACTTTTTACGTGCGGCTTCGCTTACAGTGGGCAGTACAGAATATCTAACAGTTTTTTTAACAGTTTTACCAGTTTTAACAGCAGTACAGAAAATTTAACAGTTTTTTCTCCCGAACAATTAAAAACACAAATTCCCAGGTAGGCCCTTGTACTTTAGGTCACAGTGTTAGAGAATCGGCTTATCTGCCTTCTTTCTCACAAGAGGACTTACGCTCTATCATTTTCAGTCTAAAGTGTAACAAATCTGCTGGTATCGATGGTATTTCTATTACTGACTTGCGCCATACATTTGAATACACCCATGAAGTTCTGCTAGCACTACTTAATCGCATTATTTCTAGTGGAGAAATTCCCATAAACTTGAAAACAGCAATAGTTATACCTTTACACAAAAACGGTGCGCGTGATAAAATTGAAAACTATCGTCCAATATCAATTCTGCCTTCTATACCGCAAATACTAGAAAAGCATTTACTGTTAACGATGACAAGCTTTCTCGACCGCCACAACATTTTATCACCCTGTCAGTATGGTTTTCGGCAGGGGAAAAGCACTCGGACGCTATTGGAAGACTTCTCTGATCAGTTGAACGCAGCGTTCGAGAACAACAAGGTTGCCTGTGCGCTACTTCTTGACTGCAGCAAGGCTTTCGACAGTGTACATCATACCTTGTTATTGGATAAACTTTTTCAATTAGGATTTAGGGGTGCTTTCTGGTCTTTGTTGGCAAATTTCCTCCAAGACAGGTGTCAACTAGTATCCGTTGGGCAATCCCGTAGCGCGTTCCAAGCCATCAATACCGGCGTTCGACAAGGATCGATTCTTAGTCGGCTGCTATTCAATGTATTTGTAAATGACCTTCACAGCGCGATACCGGTTTCTCTTTATCAATACGCCGACGACACTGTGATCTTGACGTCTGCTAACAACTTCTATGAGGCGATTACTCTTCTGCAGTCAGCTGCCACTAAACCCATGGATTGGTTTCGTGACAACCTTATTAATATAAATGTGTGTAAAACTAATTTAATCTGCTTCCATAATCCGGTGAAGAAAGTAACCCTTGACTATCCTTTCATTTTGCATTGTTCGAATTGTTCATCCTGATCTTGTAGGCCATTACAGTATTCATCTGTTGTGAAGTACCTTGGCTTATACATTGACAGCGACCTTTCCTGGAATAGTCATCTTGCCTACGTTTGCAAAAGACTTCGCGCTGTGTCTTGTCTACTATATAATATAAGATACTACATGCCGTTTTCAGTACGTAAAATGATAACACAGGCTTTAGGCTACAGTATACTGCATTATGGAATAACCATTTACGGGCACTGTGCTGTCCGATGGCACTATAGATTAAACAGAATATTACGTTCGATCTTAAAAAATATTTCTTATGACTTGAACATGAACTCAGAGAGAGACATTTTCAAAGTGCTGTTAATGCCGAGCTTCAATGATCTCTTAATTCAAACGGTTGTTTTGAAACATTTCTGGTCCAAAGAATTCCTGGTTCCATATGTCACTTCCCGTTCTCTAAGGCCCAGAGTCCGTTACTGGAGACCGCGGTGTTCAACAAGGTATGGAACTAGAATACGAGCCCATTATGTTCCAACTTATTTCAATGTGCTACCCCCAGCATCTTTCGCATAAAAACAAAATACAAATTAAAGAAACTGCTACGGCGTATCTGTCGATAATTTTAATGCATGTCTTGTCTGTTGTTATTTCATATGTTCTCATTTGCAAGCATGCTGCTGAACAGTCATCTAGTGTGGTACCTTACTTAAGAAACTTTCGCTGTATTTATTGTTCGCTCTCAATTTCTGTAATTGTTATATATTGCTAATAACTATCGCTTGTACGCCCTGTTGCTTCTAATCTAATGTGCACGTTGTTTTTTTTTGTCCTATCATCGCTCTTATGCCATGTACTACAACCTTGTAACGCGTTCGGTTTGTTTCGCTGTCTGCCAGGCTCTGCCACTCAAGCCACCAATTGGCTTTGGCAGGCCTAGCCACATGTACTGCTTTATTTGAAGAAATAAAAGGCATTATTATTATTATTATTATTATTATTATTATTATTATTATTATTATTATTATTATTATTATCTGCCTAATCATGGATAGTTTCAAAGAAAATTTCAGAATTGGGCAATGGAATTGCAGGGGGTACTCCACCAAGAGGGCTCCGTTGCAGCAATACTTTAGATCAGTAGGTAACAAACCACAGGTTTGTTACATTACATTACATTACAGGAAACCCTCGTTTCTGCCGCATCCCTTTCTGGTTATCGGGCTGTCTCCTAGCAGCCCGGCGGTCGGGGAGTATGCACGTTAGTGATTAAAAAGCATACGAACTTCTCTCACGATCTGAAGCTGGTGAGTTGCACGGTTGAATATGTCATGTTGGAACTTCTGCTGAACACGCGACAACGCAACCAGCTAAGAAACAGCGTGTTTATACTCAATGTTTACAGTAATCCCACGGACTCCCGACAGCAGTTCAAGACGATACTCAATAAGTCCGTCGACCTGACCGGCACCCATCCCCTTCTCGCCGTCGGGGACTTCAATGCCCCGTACGGATTATGGGGCTACGCCTACGACACGAGCAAGGGCCGGGGTCTGTGGCAGAACGTCAACGAAATGGGCCTCACGCTCATAACGGGCAAGGCGTTCCCGACCCGTATCGGCAACTCAGTGACCAGGGACATCACCCCCGATCTGGCATTCGTGAAGAACGTTGACGCAGCCGAGTGGAGTAACACCGCAATGGATTTTGGTAGCGACCATTACGTGCTCGAGACTCGCTTCGACGTCGCCCGATGTAAAACAAGAGAGTGTACCGTCACAGATTGGGATCACTTTCGCAAGCTCCGCGGCAACGAAAGGGCACCCGCTCCCAGACACCTGGAAGACTGGTGCGAGGGAATCAAGAGTGACGCGGAGAGGTCCACTAAGAAGATCGTCACCGAACTGCAGGTAGAGATGATGGATAGCAGTCTAGCCCATCTGGCTGAGTCCAAGCAGGCGCTGCTCCTCCGATGTAAGGGAGAAAGGTTCAACCGAAGACTGCGGAAAAAGATCTCAGAGCTCAACAAGGCCATCGAAGATCACTGTCGGACCCTGTGCAAGCAGCAATGGGACGAGGTCTGCGACTCGATCGATGGCCAGACGCGCAACGGCAAAGCCAGGCGCTTGCTCGAACATCTCCTGGACGAGGGTTGCAAGAGATCCAATAGAAGACACACGCTTGCCAGAGCCCTGCACGAAGCTACCAGAGCCTGTTCCAGGGACAAGATGGTTGCCAAGCTCTTGGAGAAGTATCTGCCCGTAAAGCACGGCGATGAGGAGGTACAGTTTCCCGAGCACATTGGCCCGGCCCGTCCGGAGCTGGACGAAGACTTCAACGTGGCGGAAGTCAGGCAAGCCATTTTTGCACTCAACAGCAAGTCGGCGCCGCGTCCCTACGGCATCACCAATAAGATGCTGCGGAATCTCGACGACCGTTCGATTGAATACGTCAACGAGAAGATCAACGAGAGGTGGAGAAACGGCAGTGTCCCAGAAAAATCGAAGAACACCAACACCGTCCTGATCCACAAACAAGGCAAGGCTCCGAATGTTGATAACCTCCGTCCCATCTATCTGACGTCTTGCGTCGGGATAGGGGCGGAGCACGTCGTTCTCATCAGAATAAGTAGATATCTCGAAGACAACAGCGTCTATAGCCACAACATGATTGGCTTCCGAGCCGGACTGCCGACGCAGGACGCCATGAAGTTGATCAAACATCAAATCATCGACCTCCATATCAGGGACACCATGGCCTTTCTCGGACTCGACCTCGAGAAGGCGTTTGACAACGCTCTCCATGCATACATCCTGGCTTCTGTCGCGGACCTCGAACTGGGCCTCAGACTGTATACCTACGTTCGGTCGTTCCTGACCGAAAGGAAAGCGAAGCTGCGATTTGGTGACTTCGTCTCCGACGAAGTGCTCCTGGGCCTACGGGGTACGCCGCAAGACTCTGTTATTTCGCCCACTCTCTTCAACATCTGCATCGTCGGACTCTTGAGGAAGCTGGCCCAAGTCGAAGGTATCATGACATCACGATCTGCTCCACCGGCGGTAGTGAGGGCCAAGTACAAAGTGCCCTGCAAGATGCCGTAGACGTCTCGGAAGACTACCTGCTACCCACCGGACTCAGGTGCTCCCCGACCAAATCTAAAGCTCCTGCTTTACAAAAAAGAAAAATGGGGCAGACCCAAGAGCTGGAAGCCGGTCTCTGAAAGTGACATTCACCTATTCACTCGGAGCGGCGACCCGATACCCAAGGTCGACATCATCAGAGTTCTGGGTATGTTCATCGAATCGCGTGGTGGCAACGGCACTGCGTTGCAACAAGATCATCTCAAAAACCGCTAACGCTTTTCGCCTCGTTCGAAGGGTCACGAACAGACGTCGAGGCATAAAGGAGGACAACCTGCTTCGGCTCATCGACGCCTTTGAGCTGTGGCACTTCACCTACACGGTGGCCATGCACAACTGGTTCAGAGCAGAGCGGGACAATCTGAATGCCCTTATTAGAAAAATCGTCAAGCGAGCACTCGGGCTGCCTGTCCGAACCCACACCGAGGACCTCCTCCGGCTAGGCATACATAACATCATGGAGGAAATTGCCGAGGCTCAGGAACGGGCCCAGTTAACTCGGCTCTCCACCACGCCGGCCGGTAGGCGGATTCTAGAGGAGAGTGGACTCACCCCTACCAAGAACTTGGGTAGCAACACCCAAATCCCCAGAGAAATAAGGGAGAAGCTCGTCGTCACTCCGCTGCCCAGCAAGGTCCATCCTGTGCACAACGCAGGTCGTCGCAAGGCAAGAGCGTCAAAGATGCTAAAGCAAATCACCAATGATAAGATTGAAGCAAGCTTGGTGGACGCCGCCGCGTACCGAGACAGCAAGGCTTTTGCGCTTGCCGTCGTGGACGCGCTGGGCAAAGTCATCAACTGTGCCTCGATTCGGACGACAGACCCCGAAGTGGCCGAGCAAGTGGCCATTGCACTCGTCATGCAAGACGCTCGGAGAGACAACGCTTATAACGATTCGAAAGCGGCCGTCAGGGCATTCCAGAAAGGCCGGGTAGCCCAGCAGGTAATTGAAATCCTCAAAGGCTCGAAAAACAGTGACAGCTCCACACACTCCATCTGTTGGTTCTCTGCCCACGTCGGGCCGTACGAAAGGGTTCCTCTGAACCTCAACGAATCTGCCCACGAGGCTGCGCGTGCCTTTACCGACCGCGCTGCGCTAGGACCGGGCGACTTTTCCCCCGGACACTGGGACGCTCCTAGCACGCACAAGGAAATTACTAAATTCTTTTACTTAGAGAGAACGGTCTTCCCACCGCCACATTCCAAGCTAAGCAGGCCGCAGGCGGCCACGCTCACACTCCTGCCAACTAACTCCTACCCAAATCCGGCGTCTCAATAGCATATATTCGGGAACTTACCCGAATAGTTCTTGCGAGGCCTGTCACTAGGCTGCTACTTTATCTCACATGCTCTGGGAGTGCGAGTCGCTGAGCCCGAAGTTCACCAAGGAAGAGTGGGACGCGCTCCTACGACGTCCCGTCTATGAGGACCAGATCCTGGCCGCCCAGCGCGCCCGTGATCGGGCCGGCAGGCTACACCTGTCGGTCCCGTCGTGGGATTAGCCGGGTGCGCGATTAATCGCGTTTTTCTGGACCATCATCATCATCATCATCATCATCAGCCTGTCTACGCCCACTGCAGGGCAAAGGCCTCTCCCATGTTCCGCCAATCAACCCGGTCCTGTGCTTTCTGTTGCCACGTTATACCTACAAACTTCTTAATCTCATCTACCCACCTAATTTTCTGTCTTCCCCTTACGCGTTTGCCCTCTTCTGGACCAAATAAACGTTTATTCACTCACTCACTCACCACGTGTGCTGGCACGCGCTCGCGCGTTCGGGCCTGTGTAAGGGGCTGGCTAAGACGCTGTGGCCTCTCCCGCTTACACTCTCTCAGCAATCACGTGATGACGTTGGGCGACGAGATTCTGCAGACGCGCGATTAACCCGCGTGGTATGCTCCAACAAGAGTTCGGGACGAGTAACCGCAATAGCAACTACAGTGAATTCATGGTGTGCTCCACATGCAAGGACGCGTTAACATCGGGCAAGGTGCCCGTGATGAACGGAACTTTAAGTCGACCCATACGCTCCTTCGCATGCCCACATGGTTCCCTTTAGTGGGAGATGGAGAATTTTTTTTCTTCCTTTCTTCTTCCTTAGCTATGGATTACAGCTAGAGGGGGACCACTCTCGGATTGATAATCGTAATGTCCGCTATCGGTGGCTAATCATGGAGGAATAAAAGAACTGAAGAGGGGCCCTGACGTCATTCTCTATGAAGCCTCGGTGAAGCCGGAAGTCGGCCATATTGACTGCGCAGATTCTCCACTCTTGTTTACATGCGAAGAGCGCAGTAGAAGGAACGTCTCTCTTTCCGGCTCGAAAACCACGTGCATTCCCGACGCGTGTGTCGTGACGATCCGAAACCAACGGAACGGAAATCAACACGCTGGGTCACCGCGATACCATTGGGGAAATTTTCCTCTTGAGCTGAAAGAATTTTGTAGCATAGCCATGGCGTGCGCATAGCAGCGCCGGACCAGCAATGTATCAACGTAGTCAGCAGAATGAAAAGAACGTTTATTGAAAAGTGTAGAACGTATTTATAGGCAACACAGTGTAGACAGATAACGATGCACACGTGGTAGTAGCAATAGTCCGATGTGGTGTAGGCGGCCAGCTGAGGCGTCACAGGTGCGCGCGCACACACTCACACGCACAGACGACGTGAAGATACATTCCTTCCCCCTTAGAAGTGAAAGCGTTGTACTGGCTTGCGTTCTCTTGTAGAACGCCTGAGGGCTTGTGGGGCGACACCGGTATTTATCGGGACCGCCGTGATCTTTGGTGATGCACGTTGTGCAGACCCAGCATCATTAGGGAGGAAGCCAGAAGACAGGCAGTCCTCCGTGCTCCCCGCGGCCGGAGGCGATCATTCTGTTGCTTGGTCTTGCTCGCTGCAACTGGTGGCAGCGAGCACTTCGTGAGTTCTGTCGCGGGCGAAGCTGATTTACATGCCGTTGGACGACCCCGTCCGAAGTGTCCACGGTCACCATTCTCGCTCCAGACGTCGCCTTGACATTGCCAGGCGTCCATTTGCTGCCTGCACCATAATTGCGGGCGTATACGTCACTTCCTGGTAGCGGCAGCCAGTCCTCTTGGTCGTCTTTTGATCCTGTAAGGGCTGGAGGAAAACATGTGTCCAACCGTGAGCGTATTTGGTAACCTAAGAGTAACTCTGCTGGGGATTTACCGCACTTTTGCGGCGTCCTCCGATTGTTAAACAGCAAGCGTATCAGGTACTCCTCCAGCTTCCCTCTCCTCATTTTTCGAAGGCCATCTTTGATAGTTCGCACTGCCCTTTCCGCTGCACCATTAGACTGGGGGTGGTAAGGAGCACATCGGAGGTGCACTATGTTGTTTGCCACGAATTCCTCAAAATCATGGCTGGAAAACTGAGTCCCGTTGTCGGAAACGATTGTGCGTGGTATCCCAAACCTGCTGAAAATGCCGCGCAAACAGTTAATGGTGGTTTCCGTTGAAGCATGTGACAGAGATACGGCTTCGAGCCATTTCGTGTGGACGTCAGCTACGACGAGTATCGTTTTGCCGCAGATCGGCCCCGCGTAGTCAATGTGGATGCGGGACCACCTTTCGCCGGTTTCAGGCCACTTGACAACGGGCGCCGCGGTTGGCATCGGTAAATTTTGAACATAATTCTGGCACTGAGCAGAGACCTCTTCAATATTTCTGTCTAGGCCTGGCCACCAAAACAAAGAGCGCGCGACAGATTTCATTGCCGGCGAACCCTGGTGAGTCTCATATAAAAGCTGCAGCACTTGTACTCTTGCTTCGGCTGGTGACCCTATTGCCCCGGTAAACAAGGTCATGTGCAACGGACAGCTCTAGCTTACGGTCAAAAAATGGCAGTATGTCCCTTGCCAGCTCATTTGCGTGTCTGGGCCACCCCTGTAGTATGTATCGTTTGACTTCTACCAGGACAGGATCTGACGCGGTGAAAGCCTTCAGCTCACGCGTTGTCACGGCACCCCCTTTCAGCTGGTTTAGCGAGAGTACATATTCGAGTGGCTCACCGTCGTCTTCAGTTTCCGTAGTTTGCAGCGGCAGTCGGCTTAGGGCATCCGCATTCAGCATCGGTCGTCCTGGGGCGTACTGCAGCTGGTACCGGTAGGCCGCCAGCTGAAGCGCCCACCGTTGTATCAGGGCAGCGGCCATGGTGGGCGTCTGCCTGTCTGACCTCAACAGGCCCAGCAACGGCTGGTGGTCAGTCACCAAGGTAAATTCCCGACCTAGAAGGTAGTCGCGGAATTTAGTTACGCCAAATACCAGTGCTAGTGCCTCTCGCTCGAGCTGTGAATAGCTGCGCTCTGCCTGTGTTAACGTACGCGAGCGAAACCAGATCGGCCTGTGAGCGTTACCGATCGTGTGAAACAAGACCGCGCCCACTCCGTATGGAGACGCGTCGCACTCAAGTTTTAATTCCTTCAAAGGGTCGAAATGGACGAGAACCTTGGCTGCTTTGAGGCTTTGCTTAGCAACCTTAAACGCAAGTTCTTGGGACTGTTCCCAGTGCCAGCGCGCATTCTTTTCCAGCAGCTGATACAAAGGAAAAAGTGTGATAGACATGTTCGGCGGAAACCTCGCGTAAAACGTAATCATTCCCAAAAAAGAACGCAGTTCGGTGGCGTTACGGGGGCTCTGTGCCTGCATGATAGCGTCGAGGTTTTTCTCTGCCGGATGAAGCCCATCGCGATCGATGCGATGCCCGAGATCGGTAACTGCTGGGCTGCGCAGCTTGCACTTATCGTGTCTCAACTTTACGCCTCTCTCTCGAAAACGCTCCAAAACGTTTCTCAGCCTTTCGCCACTGTTGCTTGATTTTTCAGAAATGAGCACGTCGTCAAGTTAAGCTTGTGCCCCCACAAGACCAGCTAGCACCTCATCCATATTTCTTTGGAATATCGCGGGTGCAGAGGCTATTCCGAAAGGCAGTCGGTTGTAGCAAAAAAGCCCCTTTTGGTGTGTTAATGACGCAAATTTTCTTTGCAGAATCATCCAGTGCCACTTGATTGTATGCGTCCCGTAAATCCAGAGTGCTGAAACAATCTCCACCGTGTAGTTGCGCAAACATATCTTCAATGATGGGCAAGGGGTATTGTTCGGTGGCGCATGCGGGGTTCACTGTGGCCTTGAAATCACCGCAGATTCTCACTGCGCTGTCTTTCTTACGAACTACGACTATAGGTGACGCCCATTCCGAGTGTGCCACCGGTGATAACACGCCCAAGGAAACTAACCGATCAAGTTCATGTGATACGCGGTCGCGTAGCGCATATGGAACGGGTCTGGACTTACAGAACTTAGGTACGGCGCCTTCATTTAGGTGCAGACTGACCGGAGGGCCTGTGATAAGCCCCAGTTCCTCGGAAAACACGTCGTGGAAGTCGTTGAATATGCTGTTCACACTAGACTTGCCCGTTTGTTCTGTGGGATCCGAGACTCCTGCAACGCAAACCACCGGAACACCAGCGACGTTCAGCAGCTGAATTAAATCTCGACCGCAGAGGCTTGGTCCCGCACAATCTAACTCGGTCAGCGCGCACTCCACCGTCGCTCCCTTATGTGAAACACTGAGCGCAAGCTCCCCAAGCACTGGCAGTCGTCCTGAGTCGCAGGAAAATTTCACACTGGATGGTCTCAGTTTCGGCCATTGGTCGCGGTGCTTCTCGTACAGTTGACGTGGGATGACACAAACGGGCGACCCAGTATCGACTTCCATGGTAAGCTGCACACCACACCAAGAGAACGTCCGGCGAATGGGTGGTACCAGACAGCTCTTCCGTTCCGAGGCCAAGGTCCAGATGTGCGCCGCTTCGTGTTCGTCGTCTGTCGAACCTTCCGTCCCCGTGAGAATGTTGGTTTGTGCCCTCCTTGCAGTTCCTTGCTCGCGAGCACCCCGGTTTCGGCATTTCCTTGCAAGGTGACCGCGTCCTCCACAGCGATAACAGCGAGCGTTAGACCAGGTGCAACAGGTCTCATTGTGCTTTGCACTACGGCATCTTGAGCATTCTTGACGTGCAGCACTCCGCCTCTCGTCTTGCGGTGTTTTCTGCTGATACGCTTCTACTTTCAACACTGGTGCCAAGGCCGATCCGTTCATGTTTTTCACGCCACTATCTGCAGCTTCAGCTGAGAGGACCATCACTTCAGCGTCTTCTAATGTTAATTCCTGCTTCGCAAGTAGCTGCTTCTGCAGTGCCTTTGACCGGACACCACACACAATGCGATCTTGTAGCATGCGATTTAAAGCACTGCCAAAATTGCAATTATCAGCGATTCGGCGAATGTCGACTAGAAATTCATTAATGGGCTTGACACCGCTTGACACCGACTGAAAAACTTGTAACTTTCTGTGATTTCATGTTGCTTGGGATCGTAGTGCTCACTCAACACTGCCACGACTTCTTCATAAGTCAGCGCATTCGGCTTGCCTGGAGCCACCTTCCCTGCCACTACTTGTATCGTGTGCGTGCTTAAGGCAGCCACCAGCAATGCTCTTTTCTTAGTCGAGTCTTCAGTGGCATTCGCTTCGAAGTATGCTTCGACTTTAATAAGGTATGGCGTCCACTTATCTTTGCCTTCTTCGAAGTCCGGAAGCTGGTGGTGAGCCATGATCGCCTTGGTTGCTCGGTTTTTAGTAGTGTCAGGTTCAGGGTCGTCTTTCACTGCATGGGTTGTGCACATCTTCGTCGCCACTGTAGCATAGCCATGGCGTGCGCATACTATGCAGCGCCGGACCAGCAATGTATCAACGTAGTCAGGAGAATGAAAAGAACGTTTATTGAAAAGTGTAGAACGTATTTATAGGCAACACAGTGTAGACAGAAACGATGCACACGTGGTAGTAGCAATAGTCCGATGTGGTGCAGGGGGCCAGCTGAGGCGTCACAAGTGCGCGCGCACACACACACACGCACAGACCACGTGAAGATACAACAAAGTTGATATGAGCATGTGTAATTAAACTGTAAGGTCTTGTTTTTTTTAGCTTATATCAAAATAAAGATGCCATATCGGACCAGCGAAGGTACTGTTGCGACGACTAAGCGCCTCCAGTTTGCATAGGTTTTTTTAAACGCATTAGTTTCATGCTGCTCGTTTGTTTCCATCTGTTTGGGATTTAAGCTAGCCTGCGAGCTAGAAGCGACAATACGATAAAATGCGTGCAATCTCACGGTAATAAAGAAATGACCGGCATAACTCGCGCTTCACATACGTGTAGTACATTCCGAGATATAGATCCATGGCTAAACCATCGGCAGGTTCCAAACTCAAATACGTAGTTCGGTCGTGGCTTGATGAATCGTTGTTAGATATTGAACCAGTTTTGGCCGGCCAGGCACCAGGGAAATGTGGCGAAGAACACGAAATTATATATATGATGCCCCCATTTCATCATGCGGGCTTAAATGTTTCGTCCGCTGTGACAAGCACGAACACTGCACAACCGTCACTGACCTGCACGGAGTTCAACGTGCACAGTTGTTACGTTCTGTCATAGCGCTCGAGCATGAATTCACTGAACACTTCAAATCTTTCATGTGCTTCGTCCGCTCTGCGGTACGTGGATAAGCGCTCGTTCTACGCACTGTGCAGACCCCGTGGCTACATACAGGTTCCATAAACGTTGTTGCATATAACAACCACCGAGAGAACGCTGCTGAGCTAACAAAGCGGCAGAAGAATGGCTACTGTTCGGCACGGTTGGGTACGAGACCTACGGAAGCGCACATGTCATCGCCGCTACAAAAGACGGCGCGCCAAGTAACCATCGCAACGCCGCCATTGTTCCTAATCCAATTGGCCGATAAAACGTCACTTCCTCCACACTTCTCTCCCAGCGCTCGGGCTTTGCTCGCCCTCTCCTTACTTCTTTCCTTCTTCCATGTGGCTAATACACCTGTCCTTAGAGTCGCGCGCGCCATCATGCGCCGACGCAGTGCAGCACGCAGAAAAAAGAGCTCCGAAATCAGTCCTCTACTTCTGCCGCGCATTCAGGCTTGGCGTAAGGCACGTGGTTCGCAACCTCATACGCAACCTCATACTCTCGGCATTTCAATGTGCTAGGATATTGCAGTCAATATTCTCCTGAAATTCGTATTACACAGGTCTTCAAGGCGCGCTAACTTGAATGGGAGGGTTACTTTACCTCCCACCGTACGGTTTTGCGCATCGTGACATCGTCATGATGTCGTGATGCCGCCATAGATTGTGGCGATGAGTCACGTCATGATACAGTCAATACGTAATGAAAACCTTTAGCACCACTCCTGTTGACACTGGCGTCGCGGGACGCTCGTCAATTTTCGCGCTTGATGAGGCATCCACGGCTTTCACATGAAAAAAAAAATTACACCATTTCCCGCTAAAGGGGACCATGAGGCGATGCGAAGCCGGAGCACTTGCGCGATCGCGTTCCGTTAGCGTTCTTTGGGCATGCTACCGACCTCGCGTCGTGGAACGCGAAGAGGAACGCTACGCGCGTCTTGTCTTCACTCTAGCCTGGCCGTTAATTCTCACAGGGCGAGCGGGGATCGCGGTCGGCAGGCGTGCGAGAGTGGGGGGGCAGCGTAGGAGAGGAGAGAGAGGGGGAGGGGACGCGCATGCGCTGGTGCTCATCGCGGCGTTGCGCAGGAGAGAATTTCGGCATGTCTAGCCCGCGTTTCAGAGGAGGAGTGGAAAGGGGGAGGGGAGAGGGAAAGTGGAGAGGGGGAAGAGGAGACGGGAAGTGAAGAGGGTATGCGCATTCGCAGTAAGGGTGGTCACGCCGCACACCACCACCACCACCGGATTGAACTCGCCATAAGATACTCCGCATCTAAAATAAGAGGTGAATCAGTATTAAGAACTCCGTTTAGTAAGAACCATGTTCAGCTGACCTCAACAATCGGTGCATTGCAGCACACATCCGCCCGACCGCCGTTGGAGCCAATTAGTTCGAAAGTGATACTTAATCTTTATCCTGCTCGACCAGCATAATTTCTCAACTCAGTCATGCGGCTTCCCGATAACTACGACTCCGGAATTTGCCTGAAACGCGACACAGGTGACGAATGAAAAACATTTCCTGCGGAACATTGCGTCCTTTAGCGAAGTGTCTCACTAGATTCCCCCGAAATTAAAATTGTCCTGCCTTTTTCTTGCACAGAGCTATGCATTGCACCAACAGGCTGACGTCACAGGCATTGAGAATCACAATGTCCGCTGCTGGCGGCAAATTAGATATATTCGCACGGCCACCGACGAAATATAGGAGGGCAGAAACAAGTGCGTCGTCCGCTATTCTACATAAATATAAAGTTTAGAGATTGAAACAATTTTTCTGAACCCAACAGTATACACATAACAGTGTGCAGTCAGTGCAGTCGTATACAACAATATCAAGTCGTGCATTCCGTGCATGCAGCGCGTCCAATATACACAAAACAAAAGATACAACAAAGCTACAACATCCGCGTGGTTAAGCCTGTTCACGGGAATTTCTTTAAAAGGCAGACGTCAAACACGAATTACGATGCAGGTGGCTACTTTGGTATCTTTGTAACATAAACTATTTGTTACTGATTTTTATTATTTCAAGCCAAGTGTTTTATCGTTTGAATCATGATGAGAAGTAATAATTAGAACCCTAACATTACCTACCCCCCGCCCCTCGCTCTTTATAGAATATGTGTGCCCTCTAAGCAAAGTAATAATAATAATAATAATAATAATAATAATAATAATAATAATAATAATAATAATAATAACATTATTATTATTATTATTATTATTATTATTATTATTATTATTATTATTATTATTATTATTATTATTATTATTATTATTATTATTTACAACAACAACAGCAACAAACAGGCAGATTCCTCTCATTCTGGGAGTAGATGTCATTCGAAGCAGTAGGCGATTGGTGGCCTATACCGAATTTTTTTTTATTGCTTTGAATCAAGCGTTGGGAGTTCGAGCGACTTCTTTGTGCGTTTTGAGTAGACGTGCGTGTATCGTGGGCAGGTCTGTGGCGAAAAACTTTTTCGGCGTGGTGGAGGGAGCATTTGCTGAAGGCCTTCACGATTTAAAGAAAGCGCCTATTTTGAGTAAAGTACGTATTTGAGGACGGAACATTTTGGGGAGGCGGGGAAGGGGAGGGTCTCCGGCGGCCCTCCCCTCCCTCCCCCGCCCACTCTGACTACGGGATTAACCGTGCGCTTACCAGGCACGTCGACTACACTGACGCCCAAAGGGCACCCTATGTAGCCGATTGACGCCGGTACTCACCTTAGAGCACAGATATCTGTTATATCCAAATGGAATACACGCTATACGGAGTGATCAGTTGTTTCTCCATTGCCTTCATGGCCACGCGCTGTGGTGTTGGCCATCCCAAAGCTTAATGCATAGGCGTTGGTAAGCGAAAACCCCATAGTCTCCGTAGACGGGTAGCGTCTATTCGGTGAAGCGTCGATGGGACACGACTTCCTAAGGTTGGGTCACGTGAGTGAAATCAGGCATTCTTCAAATGCGACCCGCAGTACAGTGCGCAGAGACTATCCCTTGCAGGCATTTTACAAGTGTACCGACCGACCTATCTGTGGATAAAATAGTTTTATAGGCCATCGATATTTTTTAATGTCGCAGAAGAAGGTCACGCAAGCGATACTGCGCTTCTTGAGATTCCCAGTCCTTTCTGTATGACTGCATTTTGAACGCCCTTCCTTTGAATGCTTCTTGCAGTGGAGCTGTCAGTGGGACACCTGCGCCGTCCGTCCGAGTCCGTCCACGTACAAAAAAACCACGTGATCTCTTTCGAGAGAGCAATCACATACACAGTGAACACATATCATGACGCATGACCTCACATATCATCAAAATTTGTTAGTCCTGATCACGTCATTATGACGTCACTACATGGCGTCGCACGATGACGTCAAGAGTGGAGATCATGCATGCCTCAATGTGTGCTGATCCCGGAGGCTGTGCAGAAAACAAGGGCAGCGGTACGCCTTTCATACGCGTTTCATCGCCTATGCGGGGTCTATGTGACGCGTCGGCATGGTAATGTATGGGAAGCATAAGTCGACCCCTCATTAGAGAGCTTTAGTGCTCTAGCCGTCGGGTTCCCGCGTTCTTGTGTTCGTTTGTGCGCTTCTTTTGTTTTTGTTCGCCAGATGCCCCCAAAAAGAGTACAAAAGAACTCAAGGCCTCGCATACGCAAGCATCGTCGAGGCCCCGGGGCTAAAACTCTCTTCAAGTGAGAACGTCTGAGCAGCAGCTCTCTTATGAATAACGCGGACGAAAGCAAAGACGGGAGTGCGCCCGTCAGCTGAGCTGTTCATCCACCTTAACTGAGTGAAACTGCTCCAGTATTTTATCTTTTTTTTTCAACTGTATGTGTCTGCTTCTTCTCGTCTCTATCTCATTCTTTCTTTTCCTCTCCCAATCACTACACCCTCTTTCCAATCCTGATTTTCCCACAGCAGGGCAAGCACGTGCGTGTGTGTCGTCGCCGAGGCACATCGCATAACCGAAACCGATCTTGCAAGCTACAGAAATGGTCTTCGCAATTGCAGATGTTCGGGCATTGTAGTTATAATCACCCCACAATTCCTGATACACGACGTTGACAAGCTGTTGGCTCGAACCCTGATGTAACATCCAAACGCACACTTCGTATTTATTTGCGAATTTGTTTATTAACTTATGTTTTATAAAACTGCACCAACGCAATGCTGACGGGAGGACGTTACAAAGGGGCAAGAAGCGAAGACGTATTGCAAGGTGAACACATGAGCTTGCAGCATAATTGTTGCAAGCTCAACTATTACTCATGCCGAAATTATTAGTGCCAAAAGCAAATTAGTGAGAACATTATTAGCGAATAATAGAGGGCCGCTGCAATACTTTGCCAAGTAATCATCAGATGGCCACAATCTAGGAGCCTTTTGAATCACACATCTTTTTTCCGGAAAAATGTTTCGAATCCGTCAACTACAAGCGGAGATACAGGCACTTGTTTTATATTCCCAGCGTTTATTTCTTCCGTCCCGATGAGCCTGCTGGAAACTACAGTGGGAGGATTGACAAGCAAGCGGGAAGCTACGTCAACGTGCATCATGACATTGAGTATTTCAGACAAGCGTAGTTGACTCGCAGGTTCACGGGAGTTTATGCCACAGATTGGCAGCCTTTTTTAAATGCGAAGCATTTCTTAGCGAACTTCTGCGAATTAGAGCGTATCTATCTGCCTATCTATCTATCTATCTATCTATCTATCTATCTATCTATCTATCTATCTATCTATCTATCTATCTATCTATCTATCTATCTATCTATCTATATCTATCTATCTATTATCTATCTATCTATCTAGCCGCCTAGGACTTTGTGCTCTCCTGGCCGTTTCGTTGATAGGATGTACACCAAAATTGGTATGGCGTAACATGAGTTTATGACGAACATAAATGACAGGTCATAACATGAAAATCATGATATCCATGTCATGAGCGACATGATTTACATTCCACTGTTTTGGTGTTCTTCAGGCCATTTCGTTAGTTTGATATATACCAAAATTGGTATGGCGTGACAAGAGTGTATTACGAAGAAAATGACGGGTCCTAACGTGCAAATCATGATACGCATGTCATGTACAGCATGACTTACGTGCCACGCTCATTGTGCGCTGGCGGCAGTTTCGCTACCCTGATATACACTAAAATAGGTATCTCGCGACGTAACTGTGTGACGAACATAAATAACACGAGTTAAAATGAAAAGCATGACGCGCATGCGATGCACAGCATGACTTACGTGCCACGCTCCTGGTGCGCTAGCGGCCGTTTCGCCAGCTTGATATACACCAAAATTGGTATCGCGTGACGTGACTGTCTGACGACGAACACAAATACAGGAGATAACATGAAAATCATGACACGCATGTCAGGCACAGCATGACTTATGTGCCACGCTCATGGCGCGCTGGCGGCCACGCTCATGTGCCACGCTCATGGTGCGCTGAACTGTTGTCAAAAAAATCTACCGATTTTTTTTGACAACAGTTCAAACCCAATTCAGAAAAGCGATGACCACGCTAGAACAGTTCGTAAAATCGAGAAAGGTATCATTTGGTTAGTCGATAGCAGAAATTGTACAGTAATGGCCCACAATACCTTTCGTGGCACTGTAGTGCTGTCAACCACGCCTGTTCGCGTCAACGTCCGGAAGGGCTGCCCCGACATGGAGCATCCCGTCTCCGGGCGAGGCGTGAAGCTATGATAGACTACCGATATGCAAACGTGTTGAGAACTAATTCAGTCATCGCACGAGGAGGCCGAACAAGTAACTGGCGAGGAGATGAACACATCCACCTGTCGCAAAAACCACGAGATAATGAAAGCAGCCACAGTAGTGTTCCTGCGGGAGCACTTACAGAAACTCCAAAGCTGCGCCCTCCAATAAGGCTGGGGTCGTGACTAGTGCAATTAGATGTTTTAACGTTTTTAGCGTTAGAGCGCACGCTCCAAGAAGACCGCCTTGGGCCATAATTGTATAAAAAGTATCCCGCCTCTCAAACTCTTCAGGAAAAATACCCATGAATCAGGTTTAATGCAAAGACAGCTGGCTTAATTTGGATTGATGACAATATTGTACCCTATGGGTACCTGTCAAGGAATGGAAATTTCTTCTTTAGATCGAGGAAGTTTTAAATTGGGTGTAGTTAGATCAAGTTTGAATTCCATGTTCAATAACTGCTGCGTGGCTCTGTTGAATGCGAAGCATTTTATTACGAAACAAAGGAATTTTGACCGAACCTATCTATCTATCTATCTATCTATCTATCTATCTATCTATCTATCTATCTATCTATCTATCTATCTATCTATCTATCTATCTATCTATCTATCTATATCTATCTATCTATCTGTCTATCTATCTATCTATCTATCTATCTATACAGCCGGTCACGTTTTGCTGCTCTTATCATTTCGTTGACTCTGTCTGTTATTCCGAAACAAGCCATGACATTACATGAATACACCACGAACATGAATGTAGCTCAGGGCATGCATGTGATATGTACTACGTAATCACATACATGATAAGCCGCTGCCTTGATGTCATAGTCATCATTTGATTGCTTTGCTACATACCAAATGCAACAGACAAAATAGAGCTGGCGGAGCTTTCGAAGTTAATCAATAGGCGTAAAGTAGCCGACATAAGAAAGTATAATATGGAGAGAAGTGAGCATGCTCTAAAGAACGGAAGAAGCATCAAAGCTATGAAGACAAAACTGTGCATAGGCAAAAATCAGATGTATGCATTAAGGGACAAGGAATGCAAGGTCACAAACAATATGGATAGAATACTTGAGGTAGCGGAAGAGTTCTACAGAGATCTGTACAGCAGCCGAGGCATTCAGGATGATAACGTAAGCAGGAGTAATAGCGCAGAGGAATCTGACATCCCACCAGTATTGACAGGAGAAGTAAAGAAAGCCCTAAAGGGAATGCAAAGAGGCAAAGCAGCCTGGTGAGGATCAGGTAACATCAGACCTGTTGAAAGACGGTGGAGAGATTATGTTAGAGAAACTGGCCACCCTGTATACGAAGTGCCTCTCGACGGGGAGGATACCAGAATCTTGGAAGAATGCCAACATCATCTTAATCCATAAGAAAGGGGACTTCAAGGACCTGAAAAATTACAGGCCCATAAGCTTACTGTCCGTTGTCTACAAGCTATTTACAAAAGTAATTGCTAACAGAATTAATACGACATTAGAGTTAAATCAACCAAGGGACCAGGCAGGATTTCGCACAGGATTCTCAACAATAGACCATATTCATACTATCAATCAGGTGATAGAGAAATGCGCGGAATACAACCAACCCCTATACATAGCCTTCATAGATTACGAGAAGGCATTTGATTCGGTGGAGACATCAGCAGTCATGCAGGCACTGCGGAATCAAGGCATCGACGAAGCCTATATAAACATAATGGAAGAAATCTACAGCGGATCCACAGCCACTATAGTCCTCCATAAAGAAAGCGACAGAATCCCAATAAAGAAGGGCGCACGGCAGGGAGACACGATCTCTCCAATGTTATTCACCGCGTGTTTACAGGAGCTTTTCAGGGCCCTAGATTGGGAAGAGTTAGGGATAAGAGTTAATGGAGAGTATCTCAGTAACCTACGATTCGCTGATGACATTGCATTGACGAGTAACGCGGAGACGAATTACAGTTCATGATTACTGAACTGGATACCGAAATTAGAAGAGTAGGTCTGAAAATTAATATGCATAAAACTAAAGTAATGTGGAACAATCTTGGCAGAGAACAGCGCTTTGCGATAGGTGGCGAGACACTGGAAGTTGTAAAGGAGTACGTCTACTTAGGACAGGTAGTAACCGCGGAGCCGAACCATGAGAGTGAAATAACTAGAAGAATAAGGATGGGTTGGGGCTCATTCGGCAAGCATTATCAAATCATGAATGGTAATCTACCACTATCCCTCAAGAGGAAGGTATATAACAGCTGCATCTTACCGGTACTTACATACGGAGCAGAAACCTGGAGACTTACAAAGAGGGTTCAACTTAAACTCAGGACGACGCAGCGAGCGATGGAAAGGAAAATGATAGGTGTAACCATAAGAGACAGGAAGAGAGCAGAGTGGGTCAGGGAACAAACGGGGGTTAAGGACATCATAGTTGAAATCAAGAAGAAGAAATGGATATGGGCCGGGCACGTAGCACGTCGGCAGGATAACCGGTGGTCATTAAAGGGACCGACAACTGGCCAGAACGGGTGATTAGATCCTGGTGGAAATGAAAAGGCCGTCAATTATAATGACAGATTCCAGAATACTTTTCGCGATCTGAGTAGGATTTATATTTTTAAATCGCGTTTAAAAGTAACAAAAACCGGCATGTCGCGCAGCCTAGCGCGAGCGCCATGAACCAGACGTATGCAGTCTTAAGCACTTTGTTGTACCTAGTCTATTGCTTTTACACGCACCAGAACGAGGGCTGAAAATTTGAATATGTATGTTATTGTCAATTCCCGTTTGTTTCTAAGGTAAAAGAAGTAAAGCATGAGATGTGGCGCTGCTTTCGTGGCTTCCAGTGAAACGGAGGCTGCGGCGCATGCGCGCGACGTCCGGCGGCGTTTCCCGCGTAGCTCGACTCTCGTCTGCTCTCGCCGTATCGGACTTTTGAAGAGTAGCACGCGAGTTTGCGCTGCTGCTCGCAAAATGCCATCGACTTACTGTTCTGTGGAGGATTGCTACCACTTCATGAACAGCACTGCTGGTTAAATGTAAACATTTCGACAGAAGTCTGTCTGGCTGGGTGGAAGAATTAAGAAGTTGATCTCTTCTTCAGGGGTGACTGTGCTGATCAGGGGGGCTTCGTCGCAGCTTGTTTTTGGCTCCGCCTTTCTCTTTCCCTCACGTTCCATCTTGGAAATACAACGCAGTGGAAATACAACGCGGTGCCCTTGCAGAGCATTGCGAGAAGCACGACCACAAAATGACTTCGAGGGCGCTTCCATCATAGAAACGGAAAGGAATCTGGGAAGGAGGCTCTTACTCGAGTCGTGGCACATCCAGAACACACCTGCGAATGTGAACCGGTCCCTCGGAACAATGCCTCCGATCTACGTGCACGGCCTCCGGAACGTGAGGGAAAGAGAAAGGCGGAGCCAAAAACAAGCTGCGACGAAGCCCCCCTGATCAGCACAGTCACCCCTGAAGAAGAGACCAAGCCGGTCTCGAAACGTCTGGTTTCCTCCAAGAATTTGTGGCTGGAGGTATTTCAACTTCTTAGCACTGCTGGTGTATCCCACCACTTGTTTCGTTTTCGAAGGCTTAGCTTGGCTGGCTTGACTAAAATGTGATGAAGCGACTGTGTACGGCCAAAGTACTTCTATAAGAAGCCCCAGAAAAACGCTATAGCTATTGTAAAATAATTTAATAGGCTAGAAAGCAGTAGTCGCGGCACCGCGGGCTTTGCAAACGTAACATTGCCTTTTCATACTTAGGGCATAACTTGTCACCACTGCTGGCGTATAATCGCTATCGCGCTCACCTCTCACTGTTTGCAGCATGTGATATTAAGACTGCATAATCGCTGCAGATTGAAAAACTCTGATTACAAATGTTTTACGGCGTTCTCCGCGTTACCACTCCGTGATTAGAAGCTCTGACCAGTAAGCTTCCCAATGCACTCAAGAAAACGGGTACCACACAAAGTTGGTTGTCGGTCCCTTTAAGGGTAATTGACTGGATCCCAAGAGATGGCAAACGCGTGAGGGGGAGACAGAAAATTAGGTGGGTAGATGAGATTAAGAAGTTTGCAGGTATAACGCGGCAGCAGAAAGCACAGGACCAGGTTGGTTGGCGGAACATGGGAGAGGCCTTTGCCATGCAGTGGGCGTAGACAGGCTGATGATGACCCCAGTGAATCCAGCTGAAGCCTCGTGTTATTTCCTGATAACTGCGAAGTTTCCATGGGTTGAGTTGAAGTGTCTTGGCACAGAAGACTTTAAACTTTTACAGTAATACATCCGGTACCATGCGAGGGCTGCATGCAACTCTCCTTGCACTGGCAGTGCTCGGCAACTAAGCCTGAAGTTAGAAGGAAGCGCTAATGATTTACAGTACTATACACTGAACTATCGGACAGCTGTGTGTAGCTGACCTTAACAATAGGCCTATCGGAGGTTTGTTGACGACAGCGAAGTGCTAGGGATTGCTAATGGAGCCACTCAATTGGAAACGCTATACTTTGCCTTTAATCTGTTCTACCGCCACAGTTTCTCAACTCAATCATGTAGCTTCCCGCTGTACTACGCCGTTGATATTCGTCTAAAACGCTATGCCGATGATGCGTCATTAAGCGTTCCAGCAAAGCTTTGTATCTTTTATCAAAGTGTCATACCTGGTTCCCGAGAAAGAAATCTTTTCTTCTTTTTTTCTTGCGCCGAGCTACGGATTACAGCAAGAGGGGCACCTCACTCGCGTTTAGAATAAACATGTCCGCTGTAGGTGGTTAATTAAATATATCAAATAACAGTTAGCCACACGTGCAGGAGTGCAGACGTAAGCGCGCCGCTACCCTACTTATTAGAATATTAATAGATTGAGATGATCCATATTAACACATACGCACGAACACAAATATGGAACACACATCAATACAGACGTATACAATGCCAGGTTGCGAATTCATTAAGCACACTGGATTTCCTGAAAGAAAAGCCAACGCGGTTCAACTGGTTCCTGGGAATTTCCTAAAAGGCAGACATTAATCACAATTTCTGGTGCAGTTTCGTACTTCGATATCATCACGAAACAAACTTTAAAGTATTGATTTTAATTATCTTAGGGCAAGTGTTTCAGTTGTTGAAAGATGGCATGAGATGTTGAAGACGCGAAATGTTGCAGTAGGATTAATCCGACGACTATGAAACCATCGGCTTTTGTTTTCCTATAAGTCCCCGCTATCAAAATAAATAAATAAATAATTTAATTAACTATTAAACGACCGAAGTAATAAAACTGCGCCAGACATCGACCGGTGTCCATCGTGAGAGTCAATGCGAATAGACAGACGGTAGCTTCACGACACTCTGTCGGCGTTTAGAAAACGTGTCTAGCGTATTGGATACGCTTGCTTGCACTAGGGACACTCTTGAAGGCGCTTTATTCAGTCTTACGAGGCATGCACCCGCGGCGTAGTGGTGAGGACATCGGACAGAGGCCCATAGTCTTGTCTTCGGAACATATGTAACACCTTAAGCGGCGCCTTACGCGAAAAAACTGGCCGCGGGCACGCAAATACAAATGAGGATCTGGGCGGTGCCGCAGGAGCAGCGTTGGTTCGTCCAGCGGGCACATGGAGTGGCGCGTGCCCTGAACTAAGGGCTCCAACATAAGCCTACGAGGAAGATCACTCTTAAGTGTACAAAGAAATGTTTTTTCTCTCTCTCTCTCGTAGGTGTTCTGGTCACATGCGCATTTAAGCAGCGGAGCTGGTCATGCCAGCCGTTGGTAGTAATCCAGAAACAGAAAATGTCGTCATCATCAACCTGCACATGCTATGTGCGTCCTCTTCTTGATCTTCTGCTTCGCTCCCAAAACACCATGCGCCGATTTGTCCGGCGTGGATGCAATAACAATAATGGGAAGGTGAACAAGTACAGAGAGAAAGAGAGAAAAAGAAGATAGAAAAAAGAAAGAAAGAAGAGAAAGAGAGAAATTCTTCGCAAAAAAATTGTTCCCGAGGCGTGTCAGAACCCGCACAACTCGATCCGAGGTGATCATCGTAACCTCGGGCTATCCCAGAACGCTTGCGCAGCATAAACATAGCTTTGTATCGTATAGTATACCAAGGGGTGGGAAAGGGAAGTGAGAAATAAAAAGAAAGAAAGGGGAAAAACTGAAAGAGATATAAAGACAGAAGGATAGAGAATCAAAGATTGAAATAGATAGCCATTTGATAATCGATAAATACGTAATTTCTGGAAATTGCTTACAAATGCCTTGACATGCGTGCTAAAGCATATTGTAGGCCAATCCATAAGGTAATGGATAATTAATCATTAGCCAATACATTTGTGGTAGTTTACCATTGCTCAGGTAAGCATAAAAGAACATCGTACAAAGCAAATCGATAGCTAATCAATACATTTCCAGAACTTTGTCTTCACTACAGGACACTGCGCAAAAACGTGCGAAAAATTCCCGCCCCTGAATAACCTTACGATTCACTTCATATTTTTCTTAGGGATACCGCTCGTGTGTGTGCGTGGATGCGCGTACACTTCGTCTGGCCGCCTTCTACTTCTCAACCCACTCCGCACAGCTGCGTAGGCGGAGCTAAAGCTATGACGTCAGCGTCGGTATGAAAGAGCGGCGCACTGGCAAGAAAGGGATAAGTAAACAAGAACGAGGAAGGCCGCCCATCTCCTTTGTTCCTTCAGGCTTGACACCACTCGTGCAAAGCGCTTCTAAGATTTTTTTATCTACCGTTTTCTCTTATTTGATGATGTCTCGATTCGGGGCTTCTCCGCGAACAGCCATTTCTGACACGTCAATTTTATCTAGGTTATCGAGGCAACCTTCCATTTCCCGCTGCCACATTTCATCGTTGCCTAGATGTGAACGGATGACCGTCATCGCTGCAGGTAGCAACCGAAGTTTAGCGTACTGAACACGTGGATGGGGGCCGAGTTCCCAGCATGGAGTAAGGAAACAGGAATGGGCAATGGGCAATGAGAAATAAATAAATAAATAAAGAAAGAAAGAAAGAAAGAAAGAAAGAAAGAAAGAAAGAAAGAAAGAAAGAAAGAAAGAAAGAAAGAAAGAAAGAAAGAAAAGTAGTCCTTGCCCTCATTTTCCCAAGGGGCAAGGACTTCTGAATGTCCTTGCAGCGGAGCTGTTAAAGTCGAGCTTGAACTTTCCTAATCCATGTTTGCAGCATTGCGAAGCGGGTACGTGCCGCAGAAATAGGAAAGCTCCTAGCAAATCATAGCCATGTGTAGCATAATATAACAAGGAGGTGGAAAAGGGAGTTGGAAGCAAGGAAGTGGGGGTGAGGAGGAGGGAGGGTATGGCGTAGTAGTGCGGAGGCGAGTGGAAGAGGAAGGGCGAGTAGGAGGCGAAAGACATACTGGCGGTGAAGTGGAGTGAAGGAAGGGCTGAGGAACGGAGATGAGGATCAGCGGCGCAGGTGGTAGGCCGGAGTCGGGCGTGGGAAAAAATGTGCAGCTGCACCGATCGCAGGTGATGTGAATTAGTGATGGCGTCCTAGCTTTGCTTTGCTTTGCCCTCCAACGCTGCGCTCCTCAGGTCCGCTGTCCTTTGGCGTTTAAGACGCTAAGTCAGGTAAAGCAATCATTTTTTAACACGAAAGTGTTTTATGCCGGGGTCCACCAAAACTTCAGTGACGTATTTCCGTCACGAAAATGACGTCGAAAAATTTTACACGATCAGATGGCAAAGAAAAAAGCTCCGTCAACGGGCATCGACCCAAGACCGCTCGGTATGCAACAACAGATGCTGGGCACGCTATCTACTGCACCACGGTCACAGACTCTAGAGGCTTTACAAACGCGCCTTTTATATCTACCACTCTCGCGGTAGGCGGGGTGGTGTTGCCCTCTGGGAGCTATAAAGTGAAGTAATTCGTCATTACTGTGGCCTCCGTGACTGGCACCTTACACGTCCCTCCCATTCGGCGCGTTTTCAACAGAAGTTAAATTTTGTCAATGCCTTAACACACCGCGAGGTGGCAACCTTAGCCAAGCGTCGTCAGAGCCATATATTGGCCTCGAGGAGTTACGGAGTCGCCCTCTATCGGACGCGCCTCGATTGCGTGCTAGGCAGGATACCGCCGGCGCGCTCCCCATGGGTTTTGCTGTCGGCGCTCTACGAAAACATCTCGCGGAAGCCCTCCAGGGCATTTCTGTAAGTACTTTAGAAATGAACTGTGTTCTTTACTGTCAGAATAATCATTTTCGACGAACTGAAAGCACAAGATAGTCTACAGTCGCTGTGTCTTTGCAGAAAACCGAGCACCCGCTTCACGCTCACCGCGTTGGAGACCCCTAAGCCGGATTCTTGCGTGAAATGTAGTCACTCGCTGAGTGCAAACTGTGTGAAATATCTCGTTAGAGTAGACTGCCTGTATAACCAAACGGAGAATAACAGAAAGAAGCCTCAAGCCAGCGATCGCACGGGTTCGCGACGACTGACGGTGCCTGTGCATGTATGAGCGTCTGCATGTATGTTCGCACTGATGGTTTCGCTTTGCTACGAGCGCGTTTTGGCACCGCGCTGTGAACTTTAGGCCGCAAAATATGAGAATTTGTGAGTAAACAAACCTACGTTGCGCGGACGCTTCAGAGTAGTTCAAAAACAATTTCCTTACACTGCGGTTTCGGTGCCATGGCAACTTTGTGATCTGCCGTCCCGACGATTGAGTGTGTTTTTTCTTCTTTTTCGGTTAAATTCGGGTACGTTTCAATGTCATTTGCAAGTTGTCTCGCACTGCGTATTGATCGGTCTTTCAGCGGGCAAATGCCGCTGCTTCTGTTTCTTTATTCAGCGCATTTGTGAGTAAACAAATCGTTCCGTTTATTCCTGAACTTGCCGCTGCGTCATCAACAAATTCATAGACCAAAGCTTCACCACTTCGAGATTGCTGGAAGGAGAACCAGTCTACGAGACCAGAGTAGTAGCATGCGTTAGGAAAAGAAAGAAAATACAGTAACGTTTGTCGGACTTGTTCTGCAACGTCGGCTGTGAACTAGGACCCACATGAACTTGAAATAGCGGTGAATAAAATAGAAGGTATTGCAGCAACCAGCAGCCGCAACAGGATAGTAATTATTTGCGTACCCCAGTAATTTTTCGGTGCGCATGGCAACTTTGTGATCGGTGCCGTCGGAGGCAATGCAAAATTTATGAAGATGCATGCCTCATCAAATGAGGTTGCCCGTCGGCGTCCCGCGTCGGCGGCATCAACACGAGTGATACAAAAAATTTCACGTGATCTCACCATATGACGTCATCATGACGTCACAGATCGCCAAGATTCGGTCATTATCTAAATTCATCACTTGATGACGTATTCACACTAATGGTCGCTTTCATTGCCTCGTGATCGGTCACGGAGGCCTGCAAAACCGCGTTAGGTGCAGAACCCTTTTGGAGGGGGGCGCGGGAGAATCAGGTACAACTACTCACAAGAAGAAGATGGCTTTCGCCTGCTAGTCATCTTTACCTAAAGCATAAGGGACCCTGTGCGTTTTTAATTCAACGTATCTAAACAATGACTTGCGCATCTGCAGCCGATTTTGTGGACGCTGAGCACGGGGCCGACGATCAAGAGGATCGCATTGGAGGGTTCTGAGATGGCATCGCACGTGGTAAAAGGTAGCGCTTTTACCATCCTGTGGCAGATAAGCATCATTTGCCGGCGGGAAGCGCGCGCGAGCCATCGTCTCAGTGCGCGCTGTCTGCTACTCACCGAACATCGCAGGCCCGACGCAGTAACAAAAGTCTTCGTCGCGGAAGTGCTTGTTGCACACAAGACTAGTAGCGGATGGCTACTTGCTGGTTCTTAGCTTTGCAACCCATGCTTCACGCTGTTTCTTGTCCCGCGGTTACCAGTGCACACTGACACTGGGCTCCTTTGCGTAAGCGCGACACTGCGGCACCGAGCGGTAGAGCCCCATGTTCGTCGCCTTCGAAGGCAGCCACTCTATTACAATGGTTTCAATTGAGTAGAAAATGAGAGAAAACTTCCGAATTTGAACAGGCCGCAGCGCATGTGGGACTTGAAACTCGTTTTCAAAGCCCGCGGCAGTGCGCCACAAGCAGCCGACGCGGCCGCTCAGACCACGTGATCCTGCCAAGTACGTCACGCCGACGGTGGCGTCGGCGTTTCCAGTGGTGGGCCTCGAGGCCAATACCCTTCGGGAGAGTTTGGCGATGCTTTCATCTCGCCGCTCTTCGCGCCCCGCCCCAGCGCCTCCCTCTTCTCGTGACGTAAACCCGCTCTCCTCGCCGGCGGCCGCGGGCGGTAGCGCGGCTGGCGCGGTGCGGAGTGTGGCAGAGCAGCGACGGCGAGGCGTCGGCGCGCCGCGTTCGCACGATTACTGAGGAGCGCGCGTAGGTTGCGAAGCGTGCGCGAAGCCGCCTGTGGTTTCGCGCGCGTATTCATGCGTCAATTTGTTGCGTGCGATGGGCTGTTGTTGCGCGGTGGTTGACTGCTCAAACAGCAGCGCGCAGGCTTTCCGCTTTTTTAGGTTTCCAAAGGAAAAGAAGCGACGACGCCTTTGCATTAGAAACAACAGACGCAGCAAATGGACCCCGACCGACTACTCCGTGTTATGCGAGTGACGAAAGTATTTCGCTTGAATATTGCTGGTATTGTAAACAGCGTACCATTAACACAAACTTTTTATTCGTTGTGCAATGGGGCCCTTTCAGGCGCACAAAGTTTAAAATTCGTTTTGTCTCGCTGAAAAAGAGTTTTATGGTTCGCGCTTCGAACTCTTGGGCAGAGTGAAATTTTGCAGAGGTCACGCTATAATTGTCAAGCGTGATGTGTTGTGTTTATGTAATTTATCGCGCTTTAGAGCACGAGCTTGGGATGTTACCGTGATATTGTGAGGGGAAGATTTATTTCGATACCCCAGGTTAGTGCCGCCGCGCGTCAGCTGCGGCGGTTATCGGTATGTGTTTCTGGCACGTTATGTGGTCTGCGGTTCTCTGACTCTCAGCCTATGGTGTCATTTACCGCTGTGTTGCCGCTTTTGTACATGCTACCAGGTTCACGCTTACTTCCTGCATGTAAATAATGCGTGCCCCTGTGTTAAGCGAATGTGCCTTGCGCTTCTTAGTCATGCACATATAGTGCACGATGTCTGTGCTCGTGCAGAAAGCTCTTCTACTATAGCAAGGGGCCCTCATGGATGTGCTCGAAGAAATGTTGTGATTAGGAAGTATAGGGCACGGAGAATTTGAGCAGAAAAATGATTTTCTAAAGTAAACCGACCGGATGTCCACTATCACAGACGAGCAGAACGATGTATTGTCTTTATTTAACACTCGCCTTCTAGGGGCCCTGCACCTGCTCTGGCGAAAACCTTAGATGCCTCAGCAAACGCAAAAATTGACAGCCGGTGTCCGCGGCGTCGGCGTCCCGCGTCGGCGACGTCAACAGGAGGGATATGAAAAATCCCTTTATCACCATACGACCAAAGCTTGTGACGTCATGATGACGTCGAAGAACGTGACTTAACGCGATGACGTCATCACACAATTGTAACGCCTCCAAGATCGGAGGCGTTGCAAGCTTCCTGCGCGTCCCCTGGACTTGCATTGCCTCCATGATCTGTGGACCGATCACGGAGGCTGTGCAAAGCGCCGATGTCATATGATGACAATATCAGATGACGTAACGTAATCCGACGTCAGCATGACGTCGTTGACACGTCACACATTTGAGCTATCTACGTCGTCCTTGTTATGTCATCACAGGATTTTTGCCTCACTCGTGTTGGCGCCGAAGCCACGGGCCTCCAGTCAATTCGCGCGTTTCATGAGGCATCTAAGGCGTTCGCCCTAAAAGCAATGTTTTAATGACCATGACATTAAACAGCGCAAATTCTGCTTGCATGAACACCTCCATACTGTTGAAAGCGCGAGTATGGGAGATCCGATTTCTGACTGTAGTGATCTTGCGCACTCGCCGGTACTCCGCTCCCGAAGCAAATAACGAAATCAATGTTATATATAGTACACTCAACGGTTCAACTCCAACTTCGGAGCGACCATCGTCGCAGGGTCCAAAAACTTCTCACGAGATCACTGTGCATAGAAGCGCCAGCCGAACCGTACTAAACATCTTCAGCGTCAGAAACATTGCCAAGCGTCGTTATTAGTGAACCTAAGCTTCAAAGAAAATAATCAAGAAAACAAATCAAAATAGACGCAAACCCACACGTCTTCATAGCACGAAAACTCACCGATGATAAAGATACTCCCTCATGCGAATTCTGAGCGCAGCTTTGTGTTGAGGCAACGCCACACTGCCTTTGAAGTTCTCGCTATCGGCATTGGAACATTCGTTACATATCGCCACAGAACATACCAGTTCTCGAGTGCTACGCACACCACTCTGTGCATTGCATGCGTCGCGAACCAAGCGAAACGCTGACATCAACATGCCCGTCACGACAAGCGAGACAGTCGCAGCGCACCCGCCAGCCCTTCATGCGCACGAGCTCCGACCGAAGGGCGAGCGCGCGTGACAGAGGAAGAAAGCGATGTTAGAGGCGACTGGCTCGTGATATCGACAGACTCCGCGTTCGCTGTCTTTCGTCCTCATTCGCTCTATCGGTTACGCCTACGACGACAACGGCAATGCCGAACAACGCAGGAACAGACGCCCAAGAGCTGCGCTCTAAAAGCACAGCGCGTATCGTAGAACGTCGTGTACTCGAATCGGCGTGCACAACTCAGTTTCACGATAATTTGGACACGTCTAATTCACTCCATATTCTTCATTAAATTTATATACCAGTGTTCTTGCACTATTTCGCTTTCGCAATTTGTTTAGGAGCGCTAGATTTCACAAATGAGCAGCGCGTACATAGCCTCAGCTGTGCGCCCGTTGCGCGGAAAGACTATATATGGCGGACGCCGCCGGAGCGGAGGCGTGGCGGTGACGTGAATAGCGTCATCGCCGCGCCGCGACGTCACTGCCCAGCCCATTCGCCAGACTCTCCCCATCGACGGCTCTGAGCGTCGTAAAAGCGTCGGCCTCGCTCATAACTCTGCGACGCGCGCCTGCCTCACCTGGCTGTAACACCGCGTTCCCCGCTCCCGCGCTCGCCCCTAGAGAAATCGCGGCCGGGTTACCGGGGCGGCGCGACGCGCTTTGCGTTTCCCTCTAGTCCGGCCGTAGTGTTCAATGACATTTTAACATGCCGCGTCATGGCGACCAAGTTCTGCGTCCAATATGCGACGCTCTTCTGGCTATCACAACTGGTTCTCTGATTACGCTTTCACCGTTAACTACTACAGCTACCACAAGGGTTTGTTTAACCATTTAGCAGGGACGTTAGTCGTCGGGGTAGAGATCTACCACCAATCATCAAAGTGGGCACATCCATGTTACACGGTGCTATAGCTGCGAGACATCAATTTACACTGTGGAAACTCTCTTATATCAATGTACAGCAAACATTCAGTTACTTCTGTAAGGGCACGCTTTACTTTCGTGTTATTCCGATTCCTATGTCGGAGGGATCAACCATGTTTTTTTCAAAAGTCTGTCCTTAGGCATAATAATTATTGATTCAAAAATACATATACAAATTTGCTTCGTGTATGAAGTCAAGTAGTGAGCGGTGGTGAGGTCCACGAATCCAGCGGTGAAGGTCGGGTGGTCGGTCAGGCCTGAGGACTCTTGCATAGAGGTGACGACGACGGCTTATTTGTAGACCCATGCAAGTCCACAATAAGTGTGTAGCAGTTACATTGCGGATTCGGGCGTCGCAAAACTCCGTCCTTCTCACCTAACCGCTGTTGTTCCCGTGCCGGTCCATGCTCCTACAAATAGTGCCGGTATGGACCCTGTGTTGGGCACGTGCCATTAAAGGATCGCCGAATGATGCACCCGTACGGTGACACGCCATGCCAGAGCACCCTACGCTCGAGAGCGGGCAGCTGCTGGCAGACAAACCGGAAGTCGAAAATTCTTCTTCGGCCAATCGCAGCATCGACTGCCGATAACATCACAGATTCAACATGTTGACGTCGCACACGTCACCGGGGGAAGCCCGAAAGAACCGGAGATAAGAAGGAATTGTTCCTTGGAACTTGTGGTGTTGCCCGCCGCCTGTAGCGCTGCCACTGTGGCATCGTTGGTCGTTAAGACATTCGGCACACCATGTGCGTGATTACTTGAAATGTTTGAAAAAATCTCGGAGTTGGTTTGGGGCCCTTTAAGGCCGTGTCGGCCCCTTCTTAGAGCAGTCACCCGAACTAACTCTGTGGTACTGGCAGGCTTTATACAGTGACACCCAGCTTGCTATAAATGCCAACACTGTTGTGAACTTGTGATGTCGCGAGCATAGCGTGTCGTAGTGCGAGCCGCAAGGCTGACGAGCCGACGTAGCCGCGGTCGTCGTACTTTCGCTTTAGAAGCAGAACAGGTGACAAGCGTTTTGAAAAACGATAAGGAGTTACTGCTGTTCGTCGTGAGCTGGCACGGCACATTCGAAGGACCCTGTCCCCAATGGACCCCGACCCGTGCGGAGACAATGCTTCGCCGAAAGTCTATAGACTGACTAATCCCTCAGTGAGAAGAAGTGTTGCACGAGGGCAGAAGACAAACACCAGTGAAATGCAAACTTGCGACGATCCGGCCGGTATTAAGGCAGAGCGATGGGGGTAATAAAAAGAGGCCCCCGTGTTCCTTCCGGTGTCTAAACATGCTCAGATGTAAGTCCTGTACCATGTGTTTGTTGTACATATAAATTGCGTTAACTTGAAGTTAAACGGAGCACTTTTATTGTGACATTCGAGTGTCTGATATCCAACCCTTTAATATCTTCTTTACCATCTGGATTCTGTCGCTTCGGTGCTCAAGCGCTTCGGTGGAACGGCCATTGAACATTGAGAATGAAGTGCTTACAAAAAAAACGGGTACGAGAATCTCTAGAAAAGCTCCAGATAGTGATCATGAACGTTGTGGTGGACAATGTGTCGACGTCGTGTCCCGTACCATTCAACCAGTGCCTCGCCCCCAGTAAGGCAAGTTCTTAATGTTCTACGCGAACAGTCTGCACGATTACTACCCGCTGACAAAGAAGGCGGTTTCGTTGTAATGTCACAGTCGCAATTTGACTCAAAAGCGCTCGAAGCAGTCACGTCGGTTCTAAAAGAAAGTAAGGGAGTCTCCTTGCCCAAAGTCAAAGCTAAAGCAATAAGGTTGTGCAGCACGATGTGCCTTTCTCGCTTAGCGAAAGATGTAGACGGCAGCAAGAACATTGGCTTGAAGGCGATGTTTAGTGCGAAAACGCACAAGCTGAACTGTCCCCTTCGAGTGATAATATCCGAGAACGGCACATGCAGAAACATGTTGCAAAGTTCCTGCAAGACAAGTTAGCGCTCCTCCCCATCGACGATCCCTACTTGGTGAAGAACTCAGACGCTGTAGTGGAGTTCTTTAAGCTGCACTCGAGCAAGAGCCTGAATGCATGGTCAATAGATGTGAAAGACCTTATTATTCGCTACCGCACGATCAGTTGCTATCATGTGTTGAAGAAAGCATAGATAATTTTGGAGCAGTAGCTTTTCAAAACGCAACAGGCTTGACTGTAACTAGGTTTCTTGAGCTACTCACATTTTACCTAAATTCAACCCACATACAATGGAACTAAAAAGTGTACATACAGAAACAAGGTGTATGCATCGGCTCCTGCCTGGCACCAGTCCTAAGTGACCTGCTTTTAGCCAAGATGGACAAATGTTGAAAGAACAGCCTTGGGGGAACAAATGTTTTAGGAATTTTTAGATTGTCGACGATTACGTAATCATCCATGATAAAGCCCTAGGTAACAATGACCAGGAAGCCGAGATTCTAGAAATCTTCCGGAAGTGCCTCGCCCCACTCATTTTAAACCCATGAATCATCTATTGACAATACTTTGCAGTTTCTCGATTTTCAACTACATTTGGTGAAAAACATGCATGCTGGGCTTATCACCCCCGAGCCAACAAGCCGCTTTTGGCGTACAGTTCCTCGCATTCGAAGTTGGTAAAGCGCGGTATTGTAAACCTCTGTTTGACAAATGAGGTCCGGAAGTCTTGTGTTCAAACAGTGGCAACCAGCCTGCAAGAACAAGCGGCGCGGCTGGACTTGGCAGGATACCCGACACAGGTGCTCGTCTCCGTTGCGAGCAAAGTGCTCTTAAAAGTTCGCCACCCGGATGGTGAACCTGCCTCCGCATCCAGGAAAAAGGAGAAGGTGGCAGTGATCCCCCTACATACACAAGATCTCCACAGGCTGAAAAAAGTAGCGAGTCAGGTGGGCGTAAAGGTGGTTTTTTCAGCACCCGATAAGCTAAGCCGCCTGTGTAAGCTCACCGATCCTGCCACTGAAAAGCCGAAAGGGTGCCGAAAAAGCACCAAAGTCCTTTCGAGCCATGGGCAGCAGGCGTGCTTTACAGTTTACCAATGACATGTGGCGGGATATACATCGGCCAAACGGGCCGTTGTATCAATGATCGGCTACGGGAGCACAAACAAAACGTTGCTCGATACAGGGATGGGCACCTGTCCACACATTGCAATGATTGTGGTTGTTCACCTGTTTATTCAAATTGTCTCATAATCAGCCGCCACAAAGATAAGTGCACTCGAGAAATCATCGAAACAAAGACCATAATCAAAGAAGGGGCGAAATGTGTCAGCACACCGTCGATAGTGTTGTCAGAAAAAGAAATTATGTTCCTCACTTCGTCACTGCGCTGAAATTGTCACGTGGCCATGAAAGCGATGTATATATGTAGGGAGGATTTTTCAATAAAAAAACCAGTTGCTAGAGCGCTTCCGTCTGTGTGTCCGTGTGTCTTCCTCTAGTCCGTGTCTACTAGCGCTACCCTTCCAAGTATGAACAAATTTTTATTGTTTAATCACGCACAGGAGAAATCTCACCAGGCACTTCCTTGGAGCTAAACAATGGCTGCTAATGGGAATGAGAGACAGAAGAAGTCGGCTTTTAGCTAACACTTACACTTCTACTTCTACTAACGTTTCCTACTGGAACATGCCAATGGCTGCTAAAGGGAAATGAGAGACAGAAGAATTCGGCTTTTAGTTAACGCGCACGCTGCAAATTTTTAATTGTTCAACAACGCACAGGAGAAATCTCCCACCGGCACCACCTTGGAGGTCAAGATCTGGTACTAGCGTTACGACTGGTTACGCGCTACGACTACGACGGACGAACGGGTGCCGCTTTAAGGAGCTTCGCCCCTAAAACTGAGGACGGGCGCTGCCGTCACTCTCTGTGAAGCCTCGGTGAAGCCAGAAGCGGGCCATGTTGACTTGGAATATTCTACACCCTTGTTTACATGCGAACAGCACTGTAGAAGGCACGTCAATCTCTCCGGCTCCAAAAGTACTAGGGCTGGGCGGCGCCGTGACGATCCGAAACCTATGAAATGGAAGTCAACACGCTGGGCCACCCTGATACGGTTGGCGAAATAATTTCGTTCAAGTATTCTGCTCTTGAGCTGGAAGTTGATGTGAGCATTGCAATTCATACTGTAAGATCAGAGCGTGCTTTCATTACCTTATGTGAAAATAAAGATGCTTTATCAGACCACCCAAGTTACTGTTCCGACGACCGAGCGCCTGCAATTTGCATAGTTTTTTAGATGCGAAGTATCTTATGGCGGAGTTCAATCCGGTGGTGGTGGTGGTGTGCGGCGTGGCCACGCTTACTGCGCATACTCTTTCCACACACCTCCTCTCCACACCCCCTCACCATTCCTCCTGTTCTCTTCCCTTCTCCCCTTACCCTCTCGCCTACCCCTCTCCACTTCCCTCTTCCCTCCCCCTTTCCACTCTTCCTCTGAAACGCGGGATAGACATGCCGAAATTCTCTCCTGCGCAATGCCGCGATGAGCACCGGCGCATGCGCGTCCCCTCCCCTTCTCTCCTCCCCTACGCTGCTCCCCACTCGCACGCCTGTCGACCGCGTTCTCCGCTCGCCCTGTGAGAATTAACGTCCAGGCCACTGATCTCCACTAGGAGGAGCTGGATGGTGCATCGAGCACGCGGGCGTGAAGCCACCGGAAGCCGCCGTTTTTGTCCCGGAAGAGAACTTTTCTCTTCTTTTTTAAAGAAATACCTGCCTGTGGCGCAGTAAACTGTACGAATCGACGGGAAAAGTCGTCAGGGAAGACATTTCGCGCGTAAATACCTCAAAGTTGCATTACTTTTTACGCATTTTGTCCGTTGCAGCACTCCGCCATATTCGGACGGTGTCGGCACGGCGTCTGTCATATTTCGTGTAGAGTTTGTCGGCGTCTAAAGTGAGGCGTAATCGCAGAGTTTGAAAAAATAAAAAAGAAAAACGATCATAACAACAGCTGCTACCCGAGAATATTTGTATTGCGCGACTGAGACTGACAGAAGACGCCAGCTTCCGGGACAAACAGGGGACCTTCCGGTGGCTTCACAAGCGCCCGCCTCGCAGAGCGGGGATGCGCCGTCCAGCCTTTTTAATGGAGGTCAGTGGTCCAGGCTAGAGGGAAGACAAGACGCGCGTAGCGTCCCTCTTCGCGTTCCACGACGTGAGGTCGGTAGCATGCCCAACGAACGCCAACGGAACGCGATCGTGCAAGTGCTCCGGCTTTGCATCGCCTCATGGTCTCCTTTAGCGGGAAATGGTGTAATTTTTAAACACGTTAGTTTTATGCTGCTGCTTTCTTTTCATCTGCTCGCTCTTTCAGCCAGCCTGCGGGCTAGACGCGGCGATAAGAAAAAAATCCGCGCAATCTGTCAATGCAACAACAGGGGCCCTAAGTCGCAATTGCTGTCATAATCTGCGTCGTCAAAAGTGAGTAAACGCATAACCCCCCACTGCCCCCCTCGTGCGCATGCCTATATACACTATTATGCGAGAGCATATGCAGCAGTCCCTATACATACAGTGCACAGCAGCTACGCTTAGCTTAAAACAAAATGTGAATGCCTTGCAGTACTAAGCACTGTACTTTCGGAGAGCCTTATGGGGCTGTACTGCAGAAAGCCTAAAACAGTACAAGACGGCTGTGGTTGGAGCCGCATAGAAGGAAACGTCATACTGACTCCTTATCCTGTCCTACCACCATATCATGCGGCTTCCCGCTAAATACATCGTTGATATTTGTCTAAAACGCGTTACCGGTGCTTCTTTCAGATAGTGCCTTGATAGGTACCCATAAAAGTAAACCTTCCTTTCTCTCTTGCACAGATCTGTGGACTACAACACCAGGGGGACTTCACTCTGAGAATCGTAATGTCCGCTGGAGATGGCTAATTAAATATATTTGGACGAATCAGCGACAACGTATACGACTGCAGACGCAAACCCGTCGCTATCTTACTTAACTAGAATATTTATACGCTGACAGAAAATTTATTAATTAGAGGGCGTGCAATCAACATTGGCACATACGTCAGAAACTCACAGTGTCTCATGCTCCTGCGATGACTCGATGACCTATGCCCCTTTTTTCTTTTTCAATTCAATCTATTGTATCCATCGCGCCGGCTCCGAACGCTTTCCGTGCCTACCGTGGTTTTGCACTACATCCGGAATAAGAAGCCTCGCAAGCTATCTGCACCTCAGGTGCCTCCAGGCTCGGCCCACATATGACCAAGCAAGACGTCGTGTTATGATGTAATCATATAATAATATCTGGCATCACAGTGACGTCCCAAATTGTGTCGACTTATGGCATCATGACGACGTCATAGGGTGAGGTCATCATGTCGTGATTATTTCTTGCATGAGCCGTGTTGACACAGACGCCGACGGTCACTTTTTGTGTTTGATGAGACTTAAATGTCTCATCAAACACGAAAGGCTCTCGCTTAGAGAGACGCTTACAAAAACAACTTGTCGTGCAGAAAGAAAACAAAAGAAATAACACAGCTAGAAGTTCTGATAAAAAACCCATTAGTACAGGTGTCCCACAGGGGTCAATATTAGGGCCTTTCTTGTTCATTGTATTCATAAATGATCTCCCATCGTACATACGGGAAGAATGTGTCTTATACGCGGATGACACAAATGTGTTCATAGCGGCTAAGACTGAAAAAGATTTATATCAAAAAGCTAATCACACTCTCAACAGGCTTTCTTACTGGTTACACACGAATGAACTAATTCCAAATCTTGCTAAAAGCAATTTTATAATTTTCTCTGCCAAAAACATGCCACTTAGTAAGGACGGAAAGTTGCTTTTTAATGGAGTTTCTCTAGAAAAAGTTAGCCAAACAAAATTTTTAGGATTAGTGATAGATGAACATCTCACGTGGCACAATCATGTGCATGATGTGACTAGGAAGATTTACAAAAATATACCAATATTTTATAAACTGCGGTATCTGTTTCCACTACGCACCATTCTGATCGTTTACCGTAGTTTTGTTGAATCATATGTCTCATATTGTATTTCAGTTTACGGGCTTACGTATCCCACAACATTACAGCCAATTCAGGTAGCACAAAATACAGTTTTGCGAATAATCTGTTTTACCCGACGTACTGAGTCCATATCATTTGCTCATCCCCTATTACATATTTTAACGCTGCATTATCACATTCGTTTTCGAATTGCAGTTCTTACGTACAAATTTCTAAGAAATATTATACACTGTCCGTCAGTTCAATTTCATCCGCACGTTACGCACTATCCAACACGTTCCTCTTTGTTAACGTTGCTAACAGTTTCACGTGCATGCACAAATTATGGAGCGTTTTCGTTTATAAACACTGCAGCCAGTCTTTGGAATGCACTTCCTAAAGAAATAACTTCATCACCATCCATTCAGCATTTTTCTAACTCACTGCGCCAGTACTTCCTGTGCAATTCTTAAGTTCACAAAAGCTTAGTTTCCTTTCATGTACTGTGTACCGTTCAGCCTTTCTTTTTTCTCCCCCTTTGCAATCTTTTTTTTTACGTTTTGCATACTTTTGCTTCTTTTTAAGCATTGTATAACGTTTTGTTTCGTTTTGTATACACCTATGCGTAAGATCTTTTTACACGGATACAAATAGCACCATCTGTCAAAGGGACCCCTTCCACAACTCATGTCGAGTTCTGGGGTCCCAACTGTATAAATATTAAGCACTGTACTCAATTTTGTTATAAATAAAACCTGATTGATTGATTGATTGATTGATTGATTATTCGTGCTTAAGCCAATACATTGAAATGATCCGGAAAGCCGCTCATCAATACCATTTTATAGTGCAGGTTGCAATCTCGAAAGCTTTACCTACACGTAATTTCATTGTTTATGTACGCCTTCTGAGCTTCTCGCCGCTGTGGCAATGATGAAGCAATTGGACTTATGCAACTGACGGCAGTAAAGTGCACAGAGAATATCCCTTTGTAACACGCTCTGTAATTTTGACTATGACGTCAGTAGGAAGAAAGAATTCTGCGCCGTCCACAGGATTTAACGTCGCGGATGTTGGCCGTGCAAGAGCATCTGCGCTTCTTGCGATCCGCCGGCTTTCCTGAACGACTAAATATATTTGGAACGTCCGTCATGTGAGTGCTTTAATAGCGAAACTGTTGTTGTTCGCCGTAGTATGTGCGGTGTCAACAGAAAATAGTCATCGTGAACCGGCACGCGTTCTCTTCGTCCTTTTCTTAATCGTTGTCATCGTCGTCTTCATTTATTGCTTCGCTCCTAAAACACAAGCACCAATTTCTCCGGCGCGGGATGCAATGACTCTGACAGGCGAGAGGACCAGTACAGAGAAATAGAAAGAGATAAAACTAGAGGGAGAAATTGAGAGAGAGAGAAAGAAAGGGAAATAAGGACACACAAAGAGAGAAATTCTAAGGGAAAAAATTTCTTCGCGAGGCGAGATATCGCGCGAGCGTTCTGTGCGGGAGGAGGTAGTGCCTAATATAGGCGACGAGTGACTAACGCACGTTCGGAACTAGCACGCCGACGACCGACATTCAAACTCCTAATTCGGAGGCCGCTCATTCAGACCACTTTTCTGAGAAAGCAAGGATCAATAAGTAGGTACCGCACGTAGTGCAAGAAGGAGCGTGTGAGGGAAACCATCCAAGGACAAACGATCCAATTCGTTTTGAAAACCCTTCTGCATAATGTGTGAGCACGACCTTGCAAGTGCAGACCCTTGGTAATGTTTAGCTATATCCCTTTTCACAGTTTCACAATGTGCCGACTCCTATGGCAGCAATTCTTTTGTAGACCTAAGCAAATAAAGCCAACAGGCGCGACACCTCTGCAGGGTGATGTTCAGATCTAAAAACTGCAAAGAGCCACGAGCCGGCAACTCGTGTGTCAACACCGATCCCTTCCCGAGTCGGCAAGAGGCCGTTAACACATTGTTAACAATTGGCTGATATATTGCGGTGGTTAGTTGCCTTGAAGTAATCAGAAAATCATCAACGTATCTAAAAACTTTCAAAATCCCCCCCCCCAAGAAATGCTAGTGCAACGCACAGTCAATAGAACATAAAGACACATTGCACGACAGCTTTTCGCCTTTTAACGAGTACTTAAGACCTTGGCCATCTCCTTTACGTCACTTGCGAACGCCGATATAGATGCACAGGAAAAGTTAAGTGATGGTTCCTTAGCGTAAGTAGCAGGACTTGCGCGGCTGTTTATATATGCGGGAAGCTGAGTACCGAGGCATTGTATTTACATCGAGCCTAATTTTGAAGACTTTTGTAAACTACGTAACTGTAAATGATAGCCGTTATATTAAATATCCCAGAAGACATTTCAGGAAGGCGTAGCGGGAATTCAAAGTATTAAATGCGAAGCATTTCTTAGCCAACCAAAGGCACTTTGACCGTTTCTATCTATCTATCTATCTATCTATCTATCTATCTATCTATCTATCTATCTATCTATCTATCTATCTATCTATCTATCTATCTATCTATCTATCTATCTATCTATCTATCTATCTATCTATCTATCTATCTTAGCCGCTTAGCTCTGGGCTACCTCATAGTCGTCTCTTAACTTGAAATTTAGCAAAATAGGCATAGGGGGACGTGAGTGTATGACGAAATCGACTAGCAGGTCATGGCGTGAATATTACTTATCTGTCGTGTACGTCATAAAACGCTTTTCACTAATCATGTGTGTCACATACCCGCATAACCCATCCCCGTGGTATACAGGTATGCGCCACAGGTGATACCCAGGGACAGCGAAAATAGACCTTAAAAATGTTAACGCGGAAGCATTAAGGAGCCTGTGTGGCAGAAAATCTGGTATCGGCTCTGACGGCGTTCCCTATCAGTAAACTACCCGATGAAAGCAAAATAAAAAAAAGAATTGGTTAAGTTTGCACTAAGGCGAGCAGAGCTTGGCGAAGCGAAGCACGGGCCCGTCGCCACTCGTACTCCCCGTCGACCGACAGGTCTAGCTTCGAGATGCGCGGCTTCCTTTTCGGGAGTACGCACTTTCTCAGGACGCCCCATGGTTGCCTCGGCACGATCGGGCGCGGCCAGGCTGTGAAATGTAGAGCGGAGGTTGCGCGCGATGTCTCCGTCGGTGGGCGTGGCTTGGCCAGGTGGTGCGGTATCTGGTCGCGATGTTTGCTTCCTCTTTCTTTCTATCTTATTTTCTGTCTCTTTGAGCCCATGGTTTCAAGCCGCCATGGGGCGCTATCTGCGTCGTCTCAATCGGTGGCTACGCCCGGCGGTCTCCATCGCAGAGCGCGTGCTGTGCTCGGCGGTTGATAGCAACGACGCGTCGAGTTTTTCGCAACACCACTGGCGTCTTTACGGTGTGAACAGCAGCTTCGCTTTAAAATCGGCAGATCCCACGAATTGTGGGAATCGGTTTCATGCGAAGCAGTCAGCGATTAGCCGTCTATACTGCATAATGTGGCTTTGAGCCAAGCGGTTTCAAGGTGGATCGACGTGTTTTTGTAAATAGAGGAGTTGTATGCACATTGTGGGCTTACCGAAAGCTCGTCGACAACACGGTCGTTTGAAGGCTAACCCATGTTCAGACGTAACGCCAGCGCTCACGTTAGAACACATGCGTCATTTTTATCGAAACGAAGTGTATGCTGCGGTGCGATAATGTGAAAAGACAGTAATAGGTACAGGGTTTGCGAGCCAGCGCCCAGCGGACGAGCGGAGAGACGAAGTGCGCATGCGCGGTACACTGCGAAAGCCGGCATCTTAACTGAACGAGCCGCTGGCCCGCTCATTCCGCCTCCTCGGCGAAGCGTGCGCAGCGGACGAGCGTGCGAGCGTTTTTCAAGATGGCAGCCCCGACACAAGTGGCGTCTGCATGACGTCGGCGGCAACGCCACTGAATCTAATACAATCTAGAAAAAATATCTTTTGGAATATTCTTTATCATAGTAGCTTCAATTTTATTCGGCAGGTGACGAAGCAAAGCCTCTGCTAGATCGACAGTTACTTCAACCTCGTTCAACAGGTAGCGCAGCAGTGCACTCCGCTGTAAATCTTATTTTATTCAGGGGCTTTGCTCCGCTGAAACAAGCAGGGCGTCGCTCAGCTATCGCTCTTCCGTTCGTGCTGCGCTCCACTGCCCTCTCCCCTCGTCCGCTCGCACGTGCGCTTATACTATTTAATTCTCAGTGCTGTTTTCCGAGACCCGGCGCCGACGCTCATGCTCGTTCATCTTTTTTATTTTATTTGAAAGCATGATTTAGTTTCTAATGAAAAAAAAAACATCTTTATAGAAATAAATGTCTCCCACCATAGAAAGGTGTGTTAAATTCCTCATAATTTTTGGGCATTTGCGCCACTGACAACCTCGATGATGATTGGAGCCACAATTGTAAACCTTTTACTTTACCTTCGTCCTGTTCTACAGCCATAATTTCTCTCTATCCAACTGGGCTTATACATACAGTGCTCAGCACTTACCAAACGCTTCTGGGCACTCAGTAACTAAGGCTGTGGATAGTACACTATGTGAATGAAATAAAGTGCTATGTACCCTGCTATGGGAGAGCTGTTTTCAGTTCTCCTTAACAATATGTATATGCAAGATTTCTTATATTGCTACTATGCGGGGACCCACTGCTCATTGGAGCCACAATGCTAAAGGTTATATTTTTTGTTTATCCTGTTTTACCGCCATAGTTTCTCAACCAAATCATGCGGCACCTCGCTATCTACGCCGTTGACATTTTTGTAAAACGCGACACCGATGCTGGATGAAGAACCCTTATGTCAAAACATTGCCTCTTTTAGCAAAGTGCCTTATTAGGTTCCCCTCGCAGTAAATATTTCTTCTTTTTTTCATGCACAGAGCTACAGCTTACAGCAAGCGGTAGACTTCACTTTCATTGAGAGTCATAACGTCCGCTGCAGATGACTAATTAAATGTATTCTCAAGAATCACCGACAACGTATACAGCTGCAGACGCAAAGGGGTCGCATTGCTACTTAACTAGAATGTTTATACAATGAAAGAAAATTTATTAACCCGTAGGCGCACGTACCGGCTGTGACAAACGCATCCCTGCGGACACAAATTACTAGAACGTGTCGCTCGTTCAATACAACACGATCAGTACAAATCAAATGAAAGACACGACAGAACCAGATGTCATGCCCGGTTAAGCCTATATGTGGGACTTTCGTGAAACGGTGGACATCGGTTATTGTCCCCGGAGCAGGTGGCGATTTGCGGTGCTGCTGACATCGGTAAACCATTGCCTCGAACGCCGACGTAGCTTGCCAGCGCCCATAACTCAAGATATCAAAGTAGTGCTAGACTTGAAATTTACGCTAAGCAAGCATGACTTAACTATTATTAGGACCATCTCGAAGTTGGCATGGGTCGTAAAGAGAGCAATTGATATAGTTAGTAGTGAGATTTGTCTGAGAAGGATTGAGTACCAGAAGAAGGCCTTGTTAACTCTATCTATCTATCTATCTATCTATCTATCTATCTATCTATCTATCTATCTATCTATCTATCTATCTATCTATCTATCTATCTATCTATCTATCTATCTATCTATCTATCTATCTATCTATCTGTCTGTCTGTCTGTCTGTCTGTGTAACTTGCTCGACCTCACCCTAAGGTGTGACAGTGAACAGATGACATCGTCATTTGGTCAAATGTTTGCCGATCCCGGAGGCACTGAAAAACCACGTGAGGCGCCGAAAACCTCGAATGTCTCCGATCACGGAGACAGTGGAAAACCACGTTAGGTGCAGAAAGCGGGGAGGGGGATAATCGCAATCCACGGAGTATAATTAGAAGATGATGGCTTTCGCCTTCGAGTTGTCAGGCGACTGCATAAGAAAACGTGTGACCTATTATCCGCACAACATCGTTTTCTGCGTCAATGTACGGACCTGGAATCTCTCCAGGGCGCCCAGGTTTGTCGACGACGAACGGTACTGTGTGCTTCGAGTCCTTCAGCCTTCGTGGTCAGCCAGTTCAGAGCTGGACATTCGCGTCTGGCACTACTCCAACGTGTGTGTTGTGTCATTGGGTCCTCGACTACGGCTCCCCTCAAAAGAATGTCGGCTTGATGAGGCATGCAAGTCATTAATAAACAGGAACAAAACTCCGGGAGACATAAAGTCCTGGAGCTGCGAAGTCACAGAGTACTTTGCAGGAGTTTCAGACGTGGAATAATGTGATAGACGTCTTGAAACCGGAACTTTTGCAACACATTTCTGAGCATTCCTGATAGTCCTTCAACACCGACCCTATCGAGTGGGGAAACGCCACGTAAGAAATTCGAAATAAGATTTGATCCCAACAAGCAGCTACTCGGACACAAAATGGGTGCTGCATACTTTCATGGCATTCGGTCATCTATTTGCGAATTTTAACCCGTTTCACCCCACACGTCTTTATGAGGGACTAATCTCTCTCTCTCTCTACTTCTCGCTTCCTGTTTCATTCTATCTCTTTCTGTCTATATCTTTCTCTGTCTTCTCTGCCATCTCGCCTCTGCTGAACAGCACTCCTCTTAGCTGGTCGTGGGAGGCGCGGCTCGCGCAACTGGAATTCCGGAGCCAACTGGCAACCTTTTACGAGGAGCCCCGCCAGAGCATGTGTTCCAAACGCCTGTCAGAACAAAGAATTTATACGCCGTCGACATGATAACACGTCGCATAAGAAGGCCATGCAAGCGCTACTGCGCTCGTTTCGATATACCACCCTTTCTGAATTACTGTAATTAGAACAGCCCTCCGTTGAGTGCTACTAAACGTTTGTTTTGCTTCGGTGTGTGGTTTTTTCTCGTTTATCTCCCTCATTTTCTCTCTCTGGAACATAAGATGTCAGCTAATAATTTTAAATATATAAGGGCACTTGTTCCATATGTTGAAGTGTGTACAGGGCAGTTGAAGCCGAGAAGCAAGGCAGTAGCTGAAATCCTAAGCAACAGCAGCCCGCGCACGAACACATTCTCTCGTTTTTATTCTCAGATATGAGTCCATATTATTGGCTAAGCAAAGCACACGAGCAGAAATTGGCTGGTGTGAATTATCATCGTTGAGGCGAATCCCATAACGGTGAATCTACGACACCCCGTCGACGTTGTCAGTACGCGCCGAGCGTCTTGGACACGGTCGCTTGCACTTGGGACGAGGCCCCTAGCCAAGGCGTGGGGGGAGCGGTCTAGCCCCCCCCCCCCCGAAATTTAGATGCAAGGGAGTGTGGTAGCGAAAATAAAACCATCTCCCGCTAAAGGGGACCATGAGGCGATGCGAAGACGGAGCACTTGCAGGATCGCGCTCCGTTGGCGTTCGTTGGGCATGCTACCGACCTCGCGTCGTGGAACGCGAAGAGCAACAGTACGCGCGTCGTCTCTTCCCTCTAGCCTGGCCGTTAATTCTCACAGGGCGAGCGGGGAACGCCGTCGACAGGCGCGCGAGAGGGGAGCAGCGAAGGAGAGGAGATGGAGGGGGAGGGGACGCGCATGCGCTGGCGTTCATCGCGGCGCTGCGCAAGAGAGAATTTCGGCATGTCGAGCCGGCATTTCAGAGGAGTCAACCGAAGGAAGCGCTCTACTCTACCATTTCAAGGAGAGGAAACTAGAGGAAGATAGTAGCCCAGGAGAAGCTCAAGCAGGGGCTGGTAGAGAAGTGGAGAGAGTAACGCGCAGCTGTTGGAGAGAGGGAAGGAGGAGATTTGCGCATGCGTAATGTGAGTGCGGACTACCAGGCCGACGCCGAGGGACATACCCCCGAGCAAGAGATGCCTTCGCATCTAAAATGAAAACGGGTGTTTCTATCGAATAGTGAAGGCCTTCAGCAAGCAGTCCCCCCTCCCCCCCGAAAAAAATTGCTGGCTACGGGCCTACGTGCAACATTCTTGAAGGCGCCTTATGCAGTCTGATGAGGCATCCGTCTCATCAGACTCCGCTGCTCAGGCATCCGCTGCTCAACATTCGCAACATCTTTGTTCAACTTAAACTGGTCTTAATATGCGATGCGTTGACGTCACCCGTGTTGTGTCCCCCCACCCCCCTAGGCACATCGCCTATGCGAAACCCATCTTGAAAGCTAAAGGAATGCTCTGGATATTTGAACATGTTAGGGCATTGCGGTCGATATCACCTGATAAATTCTGATACACGACGTTGGCAAACTCTTCGCTCAAACACCGATGTACTTCCGCGGAGTCTATTTATTAATTTATCAATTTTAAGCTCTTTAAACTTCCAGCACTCTCGACATGACCAGCACGCTGGGAGGTGCTCCTATCTATCTACCTCACAGACGATTTTATTCTGAAATGGTTCGTTGTAGGCATGAAAACTAATACGTTAGTACGTGCAAAAGGTTGTTCAAGCTTAAATTGTGATTGATACGTGGAAAAATCTTTTTTTGCGGGTGAGCCGTGTGCTTGAGAGGAAATACTTGGTTGGTGAAAAAGCTGATGTAAAAAGGTTACGATGCCTATTTTTCTTCTAGTTTGCAATCCAATAAGAGCTAGGCAACGCTTTATTTCCGTGATGCTTGATTGCTGTGAATAGTTACCTGTAATAAAACGCGCTGCCTTGTTCTGCAAAGATTCTAGTTTGTTAATAAGACACGTCTGTTGCGGGTTCCGTGTAAATCAGGCGTACTCATTTTTCGAGCGAAGTATGGTAGTGTATGCAAGAAGTTTAGTACTGCTGTCAGCTTGGCGTAGCCAGGACGAAAGAAGCCAAGACATTTATATGCTGCAGAAACAACAAAATCCGCATGATTTTTCCAGGACAAATTCGGGGAAAGATGGATACCCTAATATTTAAATAATTCTGTAACTTCTAAGACTACATCAATAAGAATGTAAGTGCATTTCGTAATTTCACTAGAGGCGGTAAATCCCACAAGCTTAGTTTTTGTAATATTTACGCTTATTTGCCGCTCGAAACACCATCTTTCAATCGTATGCAGGTCTTGTTGTAGCTTGGCACAGTGAGCCTTACATCTTATCGGTCGGTTCAAAACGCAGTCATCGGCATATAATTGAATTAGCGAGTTTTTACCTTGATGAATATCATTTATATAAATGAGAGATAAAGTGCGTCATAAAACGTAGCCCTGGGACACTCCGAACTTAACAGGTTGAAATGACAAACCAACATTGTTAATCACGACGGCTTCTTGTCGGGCACCTAAATACTCTTTAATCCAGTTTACTACTCTTGCATCAGTATTATTGAGCTTCATTTTATATATTAGGCGATTATGGGAGACATGGCCAAAGGATTTCGTGAAATCTATAAAAATGGCATCGGTTTGTATAGGCTCGTGAAAGTTGAAGTTTACGTCTGTAGTTAGTTCAAAAAGCTGAGATTCGAATGACCGGCCGCGCTTAAAACCATGCTGGTTGAGAAAGAGAATGAAATTGCTCGTAACGTACTGGATGTCTTCATAAGATAAGACATATATATGTTCAAGTATTTTACACACAACAGACGTCAAAGATATGGGTCTGTGGGTTGTTATATATATATAAGCCCTGACGAGGACCCGTTCACCAGTCGAAACCGTTGGCAAATAATATTGAGATAATATCTATGTTGTATCTCTTCCCTTCCGATATATACACAGGGTGTTCAAAATTATGTTTTACGGTTTTCTCAAAATTTACCACTGGGAAGAACGTCAAAACCACCTTTGCAGATAAGTTACGTATCCAGTGGGGCACAAAGTGAGACAATAATTATCGCTGTCAGCCGCCGAAATAACTAAGATTGAATAATGAACTTTTACCACGAAAGTTATTTATGTCGGGGTCCGTCAAGACTTTCATGGTGTATTTCCGCGACGGAAATGTGTCAGCGAAATGAATGCCATCGAATGGCAAAGAAAAAAGAAACATAAGAAAAAAAGTCAGGCCTGCGCGGAAAGCGCAGCACAGTCAGAGCAAAAGCTGGAAGAGCGGCATTTCTAGAGCCCGCTATAAACTCTCTTGTGGCTAGTAATACATTTACATTAGCAACGTACCCACTACGCCACAAATCATAATTTTTGGGAAGTTGGGAAGAGTCCACCACGGCATTATTCGTTATTCTGCGAAGAAGCGAGGTACCATCTGTAAGGCATTACGTGCATTTTGTTGATGCGACGGTTGATGACGATAAAGAATTATGGCTGGCCCTGTGTAATGGGTTGGAAGCTTTAAACGACCCACTAGTTACGTAATTCACAATGTGTGACGCCCGGTCGTTATTTAACTGTCCCACCACGCTTTATAACATACGTTATGCGGAGAAACGGAGAGCGAGAGAGAGAGGAAATTACCTTTATTGAGAGCCTGAGAAAATAGATCACGAGAGTCTTATGGGCTTCCTTGGCAACCAATAGAAGTGCACTTGCGAGGAACCCACTACGCCATAAATCAGCATATTTTTGTCAAGTAGGGAAGCATCCACTATGCAATTTTTCGTCATTCTGTGGAGAACCGTGGTACTCGCTAAACACCTGCAAGGCATTATGCGCACTTTGTTGATGCTGTGGCTGATGAGGCTGAAGAATTATCGCAGAGGCCTTTGTAATGGGTTGGACGCGTTCAACAACCCACTCGTTACGCAATTCGCATTGTGTGACGCCCGGTTACAGAATTCGCGTTTGGGTGACGCCTGGTTGTTATTTTACTCTTCTACCACACTACAATGCATATGTCAATACTTGTAATATTACGCCCCATTTCGAGTCACAATATTAAGCAGTATTGTGCAAGGTAATTGTAAGACAATTTTCCAATTGCGCGGACTGCTGATGATGGGCAAAGGCCATGTTGCGAATGTCTCCACTCCGTTTTCATCGCGGGTAAGCCTAATTCTCGCATTGGGCAGGGCACGTTTTTGGGCTAGACCACGGAAGTATAGGGGGCGGGCCAGTTATAGTATGCGAGTGGTTATGGGCGTTCATCAACTCCATCCTTGAATTGGTCAATATTAATCTTCAGGTTGAGTCACCGAAATTTCTGGGGTTGGTGAAGTCCATTTCGATTTCGGAAAGGGAGCAAACGCATTCTGGAAACGCCCTAACCCAAATTGAGGCATGGACCGAGACAAATTTCACCGAAGTTAGAGTAATCTAATCAACATTCAGATCAGGTAACGTGATCCCAAGGTCAAATTTTGGGTGGCCCCTCACACTTTCGAGGCATGCTCAATGTACTTTAGGATACGAAGCCATTCATATCCTGCAAGGTCAATGCCAAATTATGCGTTGCTTGTTGCGTTGCCATGCCTGTCAACACTAACTCCAGCTGAACACACGTGTTCTTCCCTGACATTCGCAAAATTGAGAGCTGTATACAGCGGTCCTTCCACACAAAGTGCTCAGTAGCCCTTAAGTTCTGATCGCCCAGCAACTGATCATGTGTTTAGAACAAGACAATGATTTGCAGTACTACGTACTTAACTAGCGAAGAGCTGCGCGCAGCCCTCCGGAAATCTTTATTCATCCATCTTCACTTGCGCCTGGAGCCACTTCTTTGCAAGCTTTACACTCCATACCTACCCTGTTCATCCAGCATAGCTTCTAAACTCAATCACGCGACTTCCATGTAACTACCATTTTGAAATTTGTGTAAAACGCGATGGCCATGACAGATGAAAAACCATGCCGACAAAGCATTGCCTCTTTTAGCAAACTGTCTTGCTAGGTTCTCCAGCGAGTAAATTTTTCTTCGTTTTTCTTGCACAGAATTATGTGTTGCAACAAGAGGAGGACATCGCTCGCATTGATCATCACAACGTCCGCTGCAGGCGGCAAATAAAACATACTCGCAAGAGTGAGCGACAAGCTACAGGAGTGAAGACGCAAGCTTATCACTACGGTAATTAAACAGAATGCTTATAGATTAAAAGAACCTTTATTAAACCATGGCCAGGCAGACCGCTATAGCACACCCATCTGTACAGTCGCGCTCAATATGACTTGCAACACGGGAGCGCGTGGCCTCACGAGTTTAAGGATTGCGCACGACTTCAGCTTGTTTCAATGCCGTAAAGTAATACCATTTTTTTATTTGGGAACATCTCCCAGTCAGAGAACAGCGTTTAGTTGCAGAAATAAGAGATAGTGGAAGGAATGCGCAATCCTTAAACTCGTGAGGCCACGTGCTCCCGTGTTGCAAGTCATATTGAGCGCGGCTGTACCTACGCATACAACACTAAGTCGTGCACATGCAGCACGATTCATATAAAAAAAAGCAAAAAAAAGACATCTCGCATTTTGTCCAGTTTCGCCCACTTTAAGCCTTGCGCCGCTTAGTGCAAGCTTAGCCAATTTTTTTAACACGGAAGTGTTTTATGCCGGGGTCGACCAAGACTTTCATGACGGATTTCCGTCACGGAAATACGGCAGAAAAATGACCGTCATCAGATGGCAAAGAAAAAAAAAACTATAGGAAAAAAATCGGTTCACAGGCATCGAACCCGTGATCCCTTGGTCCGCCACGATGGCTGGCGGGCGTTTAACCTACTGAGCTACCGCCAAACACATAACGGAGGCCGCATGAACGCGCCTTTTTTTCTCACACTTTCTTTCACACTTTCCTTGCACAGTGCTATTGGATGGACGGATGCTATCAGCGTTCCCTTTATAACGGGGCGTTGACATGTGGGTCATCAGGCTCGAAAAAAGAACGCGCCGTTGCTACAACCACCCCATTCGGCACGTTTCCTATAAAAGTCTATTTTCGTCAACGGTTGAACACACCGCAAGGTGGTTGCTTTAAGCCCAAGCCTCGCTCATAGCATCCATCCATACCGAAAAATAGCTCTCCGACCCTCGTCTTGCTGGCGCACCGCGTTCCGCGCTCGCCCTGTGAGAATTTACTGCCAGGCTAGAGGGAAGACACGACGCGCGTAGCGTTTCTCTTCGCCTCTCACGATGCTTTGAAGGAGTGCGTATCGAGTATCAGTGTTTCTTATGTACTTGTTGATGCCATCTTCGCGCGGGATTCACCATATCCGGTGTCCACGTATATAAAGAACGTCAGCTACCGCGAAGGTTAAATCATGATCATGGGCGTTAGTGGTAATTACGGAAATTTGCCACCAGGCGTCAACGTGAGTGCGTCCACATAAAGCGGTGCTATATCTGCCAAACAACAGTAGACGTTGTACGAGCTCTCATATACCAATTCACTATAAATAATCAACTACTTCTGTGAGGACACGTCTCACTTTCGCGTTACACCGATTCCTATGACAGAGGGATCAGCCATCTTTTCTTCACATTGACGAGACATGCACCAGCGGCGTAGTGGTGAGGACGACAGATAAGAGGCCCACAGCTCAAACCTTGCCTTTGGAAGATTTGAGTTTGAGTATATTACCACAAGTGAAATGCATGTACGAAGAGTGGTCACGAATATAGGAAAAAAGCTACATAAACAGCAGCTTGACTAGCCCTTTCTCCCCACACAATACGGCAACAAATCTGACGGCTAAGAAGGACATACAATATTAACAGGGAATAATAACAGAACAACAAACTTATATTGGAAAGTATCTCCATGGTAAGACAGACATTTCCGTACAAATGGATTGATAACCTACGGTACGTTAGTGAATAATTTCCAACTGCTTTTTCTTCGTTACAAACGACAAATGTTCTTCGGTCAACTCATGTTTGTTTAGTATCTTTGCCAGGCTCTTTTTTCAGCATCTGAAAACTGTAGCTGGTACGTGGTCGTGGAACGTTCGTAATGACGGGTGAAACGAGATGACGCATTCAGCAGGAAGTTGGCAAAAGCCCGCTGTGTTGTTTTACGCTTATGGAATTCTCTCAGAAATCCATAAAGTCCGAACACGCGCTACGTGCTATCACAAGTACGCCACCTTTGCGCACTAACGATTTCTCTGTCATCTGTCGACACCACAGCTTGACGTACTTTGGTCCATTATTCAAAGTGGTCTATAACCAATTTTACAAGTAATCATCAAGTGGCCGTAGCATAGGAGTTTATTGCCTCAAGAGTCGATTGCTGCAAACCTTTCTGGAATTCTTCAAGAACGAGCGGCGTCACAGCGATTTGTCGCACAATTTGTGCTGCCGGCGCTTTGTGCCGGCGAGCGCGCCGAGAGCTACGGAGGGAGGGATGTCACGGGAGAAATAACTCGCGTAAGCGCGCGTCATGACCTTGACCACTTCTGACAAGAGATATTTCCTCTCACGTTGACGGGAGCCTCGACTACAGATCGGCAGTCTTTTCTGGCAATGTTCAAAAAAATGTTGTGGCGCAAAAAGCGTTGCGAGGCATGTCTTTACGGAACAAAGGTGCACTCACAGTTTCATCTATCTATCTATCTATCTATCTATCTATCTATCTATCTATCTATCTATCTATCTATCTATCTATCTATCTATCTATCTATCTATCTATCTATCTATCTATCTATCTATCTATCTATCTATCTATCTATCTGATCAAGACGCAAACCTCTTCGTGCTCTCCTCGTTTCGTGTTCATTGTCTGTGCCAAACAAAGTCATGGAATGACGTAGGTGTACCACGGACGTGATAGATAATCCCTGTCACGTACTACGTCACCAGGTCAATAATAAGGAGATGCTATGATGCCATGGTGGCAATATCCTTACCTTGCTGCATAACCCCCTAATAAATGCAGCTGAAAACTCTGGTTCTTTCCTGACATCAGCATTATCTCCGTAGGTTGGGTACATCTGTTTTGAAACTGAAGAGGCGAAAGATTAGACTAGTATGTCGACTTGTACGCGAGACCTGTATGCAAAACTATTTATGCTTACAGTGCTCAGCCGCTATAGCGGCAGCTGAGCGGACAGCAACTAAGCTTGTGCTTACAACAAAAGACGAATGACTTGCAGCACTATTTACTCTTGTGTGCAGGTGTCCTTGACACGCGGTACATTTGAAATAGCCGGCATAGCCGCAGCGCACCGTCATTGGAGCCAATTGATATGAAAAGCTATGTCTAATCCTCTCCTGTTCTACCATCGAAGTTTCTCAACTTATTCATGCGACTTTCCGCTAACAACGTCGCTGCTATTTGTCTGAAACGCAATACTGACGACGGATCAATGACCTTACCGGCGAAGCATTGCCTCTTTTAGCAGGGTGCCTTGCGGGCTCCCCTGAAAGTATACTTTTTCATCTTTTCTTGCGCACAGAGCTAGACAGCAAGAGGCTGGGAATCCTTGGGAATCGCAATGTCCACTCGAGATGGCTAATAAACCGTTGTGATACAGCGTTGCACATACATCCCACTTTTAGGGGCGAATCTCCTTAAAGCGGCACCCGTTCGTCCCTCGTAGTCGTACTGCGTAACCAGTCGTAACGCTAGTACCAGATCTTGACCTCCAAGGTGGTGCCGGTGGGAGATTTCTCCTGTGCGTTGTTGAACAATAAAAAATTCGCAGTGTGCGCGTTAACTAAAAGCCGAATTCTTCTGTCTCTCATTCCCCATTAGCAGCCGTTGGCATGTTCCAGTAGGAAACGGTAGTAGAAGTAGAAGTGTAAGTGTTAGCTAAAAGCCGACTTCTTCTGTCTCTCATTCCCATTAGCAGCCATTGTTTACCTCCAAGGTAGTGCCTGGTGAGATTTCTCCTGTGCGTGATTAAACAATAAAAATTTTGTTCAAAACGCCGTTGATTGATGAAATAAACCAACGAAAGACGCCAGATGTTTTCTAAAAGCAAAACGAAAGGCGCCAGATGTTTCTAAAGCAAAACGAAAAGACGCCAGCTGCTTAACGAAAGACGCCAGATGTTTTCTAAAGCAATAGTTTTCTAAACAATGAAAATTCACAGCGTACATGTAAAATTAAAGTGAGCGACAAGTCGTCATAACTCTCATCGAACCTTTAGTATAAACGCGCCCGATCTCACGTCGGTGATGATGTACTGGGCAGAATTCACGGAAGATTCACGGTTTACCGATGAACCTCCGCAGCTTCGCCCACTCATCATCATTCACTCCGTGGATATGCTGTGATTTTTTTCTTGGCTGGTTGGCAAAACTTTATTGTTGGTCCCGAGAGACGCGCCCAGCGCGCATTGGGCTTCGCAAACTTTGCGACGGCCAGGCTGAGCCTGACCACTGTATCGTGGGCTTTCTGAATGACCCAAAGCTGATTTTCCTTGTTGGGGGCTTCTGATGGCACTTGTTCTTCTGCAGAAAATATATTCTCTCACATCAACCGCCACAACAAGTGCAGCGCCAAGTTACTGCTACGTAACATAAGTCTTTGTAGGCTTGAAAAAAAAAATGTTTTACCGCGGTCTCGAAAGCTGGCAGTAGCGCCATAATGCCGTTCAATTTTGTTCCGTTTCTTTAGGAAAGCTTCTGAGTTTTACTTTCGTTCAGATATAAAAATTCGTGCAGCTTGCACTGATTCGCGCAAGGCTGGGGCACAGCAGAGCTTCTCGGCAGTCGGCTGGTCCTGTTATGGCTAGGCACACGTGCACTCACACGCCGATGCATGCACGTGGTCACATTGCAAATCACGAGTATTGGCTAGGCATAGTTCAGGTTCGATTGGGTGTCTGGTTGTTTTCCTATTTCTTTCTTTCTTTCTCTCGCTGTCTCCTTCTTTCTCTCTCTTTGTACCATTTTATCTACTCCTTCAATTTCTTTCTCTCCCTTTCTATTTATCGTTTCCTCTTTCTTTTAATATGTTTCTCTCTCACCACTTCAATACTTCTCTCTTTATCTTTCTTTCTTTCTCTTTCTCCCCTTCTTTCTCTTTCTGTCTTGAAGAAGACGGAAAAGAGGATGCAACAGTACAGTTGCGTCCTCTTTAGTATATAAAAACCACTCAATTTTCAACCAATCTCTACTGTGGGTGTGAGCCACAGTTGAAGGTGAACAACAACAAGTTCTTAGAGGGAGAGGAAGGAGAGGGACTGAAATAAACAGCAATAGCGACCGTATTCGCTTCATGATTCTTAGTGCCCTTACAATTTTGGCGCACTCTACTATAGGATCTTGTGATAAGCGCCTAAGCAGCACCGATTTTCCGACGACCATGAGCGTCGACGTCGCTGCAAGCCCTGTGGATGATGTAAAGACGGTGAGCGTTATGTGCTGCGTCTACGGTGGAAAGTTGGCCTGCACGCGTGAGCTTTGACTGTTCGGCGACACATCGCCCATTATCGAACATTTTTAAATGTGTGAATAAGAACTTAAAGCGGCCATTGCGCATACTGCTGGGCTGCATACAGAAGATACGCCACGGGAAGCTAGACTGGCAGAAGAGCAGGTGGCCTTCACTGAAAGAAAGAGCGCTTTAAGATGGAATGATATTTTTCACGATGTAATGGAGTTACAGGATGAAAAACAGCAAGCAACGACAACATATATTGGAGATTAGGATGCAGAGAGGCCTTGACCAATCTCTGAACGCACCAATTCAATTAATGAAGCCAGAGGTCTACGATGGATCCTGATCAATGAATGATCGCCAGCCTTCACTTTTATGAGTACGCATGCGATCGGAATTTTCGGAAACACGATCGTGATAAAGAAATGAACATGCGGTTCTGCCTGGGAGGCGTTGCAAAGACCTGGCATGAGATGCGAGCAACAGAAGAGGCAGGACATATATGGGCTTATTGAAGAGCTTTCTAGCGACATTTTGTGAAAGCAAGTTTCAAAGTTGAGACCGTGCAATTGTCTTGAAGTACCTCTCTGGTCCGGTTGCGTTTTCGAGAAGTGGAGGCTATCGCATGCAGCTGACTCCACTCTCCGACACATCACTTGTGCGCCGCGTTACAATGGAACTTCTTAAATGCAGGCAGCACAATGTTCAGCTGGGAAAGCCTCAAAACGCCAGAGGAGCTACTGCAGATTATGAAGCTGTTTTTCGTTCAAGAGCGACAGTTTTTGGTGACAGAAGTGACCACTGCTGAAATCTTTCCAGCAACTCGATGCCGGACACAATCAGCAAACTCGGCTCATCTACTGAAATCAACAACCGGCAGAAGAAGAAAGGGAAATGCATCCAAGGAAGTCCTGACGACCCCTCGTCCCAATTACGAGAAACACTTTTTCTGACTGACCACGCCAAGCTAGTATGCGTGCCTGCACAAATCATTGGCAAAGACTTGAAAGCTCTTGTTTACAGTGGAGCGTCAATCACTGTCATTAACAAGGACGTGATCCCTAAGCTTAACATAAGAAAATATTATCCTGTCATTGTGTATGGATGCGATGGAAGGAAACAAATGCATTATGAAGGGGCAGAGATCTTTATTACGTTTCACGATAAGAGCACGACTGTAAAAGCATTGTCCCTTCACAGAGGGAAAGATCAACTTTTTTTGTTCCGCGCGGTTATGGAAGAATTACGTTTGAACCTCTATTTAGATCGGCAAGTTACCGCGCAAGATGACCGCCAGCTGCCTACCTTCGGAACCGCGGAAGAAAACCTCCGCAAACCCACTGCAGAAGAAGACGTCATTCGCGTGTATCCTGAAGTACTTTATATAGGCTGATGCGCAAAGGCAACGTCAAAGCTTCAAGGTCCATTTGAACTCAGAGAAAGGACCGTAGTTAAGAGGAAGGTTTATACCATGTCGAGATAAAAGGGGGTGGCTGAAGGAAGAGTTACAGAAAATGATTGATGCCGGCGGCATACGCCCTCCCTCATCTCCTTTTGCTTCGCCGATAACCCTCGAACCTAAAGAGGACCGAACATTTTGCCTCTGCACCGACTACAGACAGATAAACAAACTGACCACTTTACATTTTGTATGCCGCATATTGACGAAATAAATAATGAAACCGGAGGCTGCGAAATGTCTTTTCGGCTCGACTTTTGCAAAGACTTCTGGAAAATGCCTCTGCAAGAAGAAACAAAGACGTTCGCCGCGTACATAGGACTTTTGACGTATATGTGTATGAGTGCAACCGACTCCCAGTTGGCTGGCAACCTTCGCCAGCCTTGTTTCAAAAGATGACGAAAAGTGTTTAAAGCCACATTTGGGAATCTTGTGCAACCTTCACATTGACGACATCCTCGTGTACTCACGGTCAGGACAGGAGATCTCTGAACTTGAAAAAGTGTTACAAACTCTCAGTGGCGCGGACATCAAGATAAATGAGAAGAAGAGATTTCTTTAAGTAAAAAGTTGTTTTCCTTGGAATACTGTTCGAAGAAGCTACCCAGAGTACGAAACAGGAGTCCGTGCAAAGTATGAGGAAGCTTACAAAGCCACACGATATTCAATCGTTTCGAGCTTTTTCTAGAGCTCCCAGGTCACTTGAGGGGTTTTAATAAATATTTCCCGAAGATGACAAACTGCATGACGGAGTTCACAGAGAAAGAAGTGCCTTTCATGTGGACCAAAGTGTACGAAGGGGCTTATCAAGAACTTGTAAAACGCATTTCTTTGGACATTGTTCTCACGTTACCGGACTCTTGTTTACCTTTTAAGATAAATTCGGACGCTTCAATGACTGGAGAGGGGCTGTTTGTATCAAAGAGACGTAAGTGCACGTCTAACTCAGCATCTGACGGTTAAGGATACCACTCTTAAACCTTCAACCGTACTCAGGATTATTATTCATCCTAGAAGTAGGCTCATGCCGTTTTAAAAGATGTCCGCTATTTCCGATCATACAACGGCAGAAGAAAGTTTGCTTTGTGCACGGATCAGCAAGCACTACTGCACAATTTGAATAGGTCAGAGGCCAGAGGGAAATTGGCCCGATGCGTCAATGAACTTCAACAGTACGACGCTGACGTCTTCCGTCGTGCAGGTAGTCATCTCACAGACGCTGATGCCATGTCTTGATCGGTAGTCTATGTCCTGCGTGGAATCGTAAACTTGACATTACAGGAAGGTTATGAAAGTCTTCACTTCAGTGATGGCAAGTTCGTTCTGCCAGAAACACCGATTCCAAAAGTGCCTCACTTATACCACGAAAGCCCGGAATCAGGTGGTCATATGGCTTATGGCGAACGTATAGCAAACGTCTTAAATGGTTCCCATAGAAAAACATGAAAAAAGACATGGAAGATGATGCCAAGTCGTGCCACTTCTGTCAAGTGAACAAAGCCAAATACCGGCCTCGACCCGCCGAGCTCGTCTATCCAAGTTACTCGGACAAACCCTTTGATGTTGTTGACGTGGACTTCAAGGATTTAAAGAAAGACGAGTCCTGGAGTTCGCAAGACACTGTCTTTTCTGGTTGCAATAGAAAAGTGCACTAGAATGGTAGCGGCGCATTCTGGACGAGAAGACGTTAACCGCGTTATGCATGGCTTCGCTTGACCGAGTGATATTCTCGCGGCTGAAAGTCGTGACATCAGACGACGAACCCTCATTCTTAAGCAAGAAGCTTCAGCAGTGGGCAGATAGCCGTGGTATTACGCTACGCCGTTGCACTCCATTTTCACCGCAGGCAAATGAAATGGTCATCCGTTCAATTCTTCTTCATGTATCATCGTGTATCATGTTGATGTTCATGAGGTGCGAGCTATTAGTTGTTGTTGCACGCATGCGTTTCCTGTTCCTGTTACTTTTTGGCGTACAATAAAACCTGGCCACTCTCTGTATATAAACTTTCCATTTAAACCACTGGCAAATGGAATGGTCATACCTTCAATTCTTGTTCATGTATCATCATGTATCATGCTGATGTTCATGAGGTGTAGTTGTTAGCTGTTGCACGCATGCGTTCCCTGTTGCTGTTGCCTTTTGGTGTACAATAAAACCTGGTAACTCTGTTTCAATAAACTTTAGTTTGAAACGAGCTTTCGTCTTGTTTAGTTCTTGTAGATTTTGTGTGTTTTGCGCTTCCAAGTACCATCATGTATTCAACGTTTAAGCCGTATGAAAATGCTGCCTAAAAGCGGTTGTCGCTCAGCGCAACGGAACGCAGACGACGAGTCTTGGCTCCTGTAAACATTTTGCTGCTTATGGCGAAGTTCCACTATTGCAAACTGACAAAGAAGTTAGAATCGATGACAAACTGCCACTGTTTGATCATCGGCTGCGGAGTTCTGCGCTACATGGGCGGTACACAGGAGACACTTACGAAGGCGCAGAAAAACACAACCGGAGCAGGTGGGCGCAAACGGGTACAGGCCATGCAGCGGAAAACTCCGCAACCTATGTTCAACGAAACCGCTGCTGACTTTCTTGCAGGCCCCAAGCCTGACCGAAACTTTGTAAACAGGGTAGTCTCTGTATGTGTATGTGGTTATCAATGTATATATTATAATCATCACCAAGTACCTGGGGTAGCATGTCAGGCGAATAGCCAGGCAAACATCTCTAGCTTTTCATTATAACACTTCTCTCTCTCTCTTGTACCAACTAGCCCAAAGGAGTGCTTTATTGAACTGTTTGAACGCCGCAAAAGCAACCAGAAACAAAGCAGGTACCGAAATGCGATAAAGCTACATTGGGCGAATATTCAGCTGAAAGATGTTCTTGTGTGGAAGGGTCTACCGGGTAGCGACAGAAGAGTTATTGGATCTTTTAAAGTCGTGAAAACTCTGATACAGCAAGGTTCGCTAAAGCCCATACGCTATCTCAATGACGGAGACCTAGAATTTGCAGCTAGAAGCAACGCTCTTCGGTATCACCACAGGAGGGCTGAAGAATAAGAATGTTCTTTTCCTCTTTCTCTGTCCCTCTGTTCATTTCTTTCTCATTATTTTTGTCTTCCCTTTTTTCTCTTTACGTCCCTATTTATCTTTCTTTCTATCTCTTCCTTTCTTTCTTTCTTTCTGTCTCTCTGTGCTCGTTCTCTAGTCCATCCGAGTTATTGCATCCCACGCCAGACAAATCGGCGCAGCGGGAGAGCGCCCGCCGGGCGCATGGGTTAAGGGGGCAAAGCAGAAGATCATGGTGACAAAGCCAATGCGCGACGGCATGGCAGTAAGTGTTCTTGTCTACATCGCAACACGGCCAAACGGTTGGCATAGCAGCTTTGCTGTGAAAACCTGCCGCTCAAAATACCGCGTAATTTTCTCTCTTTAACGTTTTACAGCAGAGATGTTATGCTCAAGGTTTGCAGGGTGCCGTAGGTAGAAAATTGTCATCACCATGAACCGGCGCGTGTTTAATCACCGCCTAAGCAATCTGTACAGATGGTTAAGCAGAGAAGCTGAAACGGGCTGCCCCTAATATCCATGTATAGTATAGTATAGTATAGTATAGTATAGTATAGTATAGTATAGTATAGTATAGTATAGTATAGTATAGTATAGTATAGTATTGCAATGGGTGGGAAAGAAAGAACTGAGAGGCTCAAAGGCTAGCCAAGCCCGGACCAGCAAGGTGCCTATCTGCTTTGCTATGACCCAGCCTTGTGGAACTTAATGCAAACTGTGCAATTTTTAGAGAGATGATTTTAGCTCACAGTGATCAATTGTTTTTGTAAATTTGTGTAGAAACTCCAGCAATAAATGTAGAGAAATAAATACTCCGCGAAATGGCCACCTCCTGCGAACCAAATTTGGGTGAATAGTGGATAGGAATATTTTTCTTGATATCAAACACCTCTTGAAAAAGGGGCAGTTATTCGGGGACAACAGCAGAGCGTGACCATTTCGACAGCGAAAAAAAGCACAAAACATGACAAAATAACCGTTTCTGTATAAGGTGCAGTAAGTTTTCCAGGAACAGACCATAACTCTGTGATTGCTCAAAAGAGCCGCAGGTGCAGGTGATGTCGCACTGCTGGAAATGAGGTTGCACATAACATTCCTCTGCACAACGTGAGAAGTGTTCCTTTGCATCACTTGTTTCGGCCTTTTCATGACAGAGATCCAGCAGTGTGATCGCAAGAAGGTGTCTTCGTCAGTCAGTGGGACAATGTTTGCTGACTTGTGAAAAGCCTTTCATGCCCCAGCGGGACACATGTGTTCCACATTTTTTTACTAAAGTATTGTGTTGATTTTGCACAATGTCTTTTGTACTATTTCTTTCTGGCTTATATGTAAATAACTAAACCGCTTTTTTGTGTGATCTTGACAAAAATACAGCCGGATGTACAAAGGGCTAAACTTGTCAACGGTCAGTGTCGACCAAGGTCATTGTAAGGTCCAGTTTTCGTTTGGCCTTGACATTTCCTAGACACGCCCAATGTACAATACAGTGCTTGACAGTCATATCCTGCAGGGTTATTGCCAAATTGTGAATCGCGTTGTAATACGTACTCTACTATGCACTGTACTACACTTAGAATACCATGGAGATGTGCTAGTTGGTACCTATTCATGTTAAAAGGCACGACTTTCAAACACGGACACAGCAGAGAGGTCAAGACACCACACGTACCGACTGACTATTGAAAAGAAGCAGCGCCACGGAAAACAAATTAGGTACAAAAACGTATCTGCGGTTGCCCTAGCAAGAGGCGATACCTATCAATCCGGTACGCGTGGGGTCTACGTGAGAGAGAACTGTTGATGTATGTGATTTCTTCTTGATCCAAGTGAATCGATGGTTGGCTCACGCATGACTTTTTGTAGTGGCTACGGCTTTGAATCCCTGGTTGCCGCAGTGAGCGAACAATTTGAATTAAATGGGGGACGGTTGAACTTTATTAAAAAAAATTAGCGCAGCTTGCACAATGTTGCGCGGGCTGCTTCACAGCAGACCTGGAGGACTAGAACCAGAAAATGAAGAAGAAGACGAAGATGAAGTAGATAACGAAGAGAGAGCGCGCCGGTTCATGGAGTTGATATTTTTGCTACGCCAGATGGCAAACTATACTTTCTATACTGGAATATACATGGCTATGCTCTTCATCTTTTTTGTTTTCTATCTTCTTTATTGTGTATGCTGCTTTCTATCTATTTCTCTCCCTGTATATTTCTTTCTCTGTCTTTCTGTCTTTTAGTTTTTCTTCCCTTTCTCCTTTTTTTCACTTGTTTCTTTCAGTCTTCGTTTCTCTATATCTCTGTGTAATCTCTCTCTGTAGCAGAAGAGGATGAAGAGGAAGGCGATGATGAGGAGGAAGAAGATGGCGCGTGCCGGTTCATGATGATGATAATTTTCTATCCACGACACACGGCCGACCTCAACCTTAACAGGTCTGCTGTAAAAATTGCCTCCGAATGCTTAAATACAAATTCTAGAGCTTTCCTTAACGTTTCAGAAGAACCACGCAAGCTGGTAGTATTCTCCTAGATCGTCGAAACCGCTGTTAAACTTCTCGTCGAAGCTTTCTAAGGTAGTCGAAAACATAATAGTCATGTCAGGCCTTAAGTCTTCTCTCACCAAGTCGTGTGAGCACAAAATAAGCGTCAGCTCTAACGCAGAGGTTACGCGTCGCCCAGATGCAGGTTATCCTTGCGTTGCAGTGGCCACTTTCGATGAGCGTTTCACGAAGCTCGTTTTGTTAAGTCCGAGCATGGCTGCAGAAAACAATAGTAACAAACGTGTCGTAGGCGTTCTTTACATTCATTGCATATCTCACGGGCTGAGGTAAGCGGGAGGTAGATACGGCGGTAATGTTGTTTTTACCGCTGCCAATAATTTAGGTAAGATTTGTGCGGCTGTTCAGAGAAAGAATGAGCGGGTAATACACAAGAAGCGGACAGACCTTTGTTTCGTGAAACACACCAACCAACTGACTGACTGCCGTACAGGAGTGGTGCATAAGGTTCATTATAGCTGCGACCACTCTTGCGTACGACAGACGGACCGCTGTGTCAACCAGAGATGAGCGGAACATAAGAGACACTAACCGGAGGCCCACTACCTAATCTAACTTGACATTTTCGATAGTGTAAGTGCACGCCAATATCCGGTGAATGCGCAGTTTTTTACAGACAGGAATGAAGAAATGCGTCTGATTGAGGCATGGCATGTCGATAATAGTGGTAGCGCACACGTTAGCCAAATATTGATTAACTTGCATAAAGAAGAAATCAGATGCATGAATAATTATCTCTCACGTAGGCCCTAACGCGCGCTGGACTAATAGGTATCGCCTCTTGCCTGGGCATGCGCAGATAGGTTTTCCTGCCCACTTTCTTTTTCCTATCTGTGTACTTTTCCAGTTGTTAGTCGGCGTTTGTGGTGTCTTGTCTTCTTCTTGTGGCCGTGTTTACACGCCCAGCCACTTAACTTGTACCACCCACTGTGCTACTGCGCAAGAGTTGTACGCATCTGTCCTTATACTTTCTTTGTTCAGCAGCCCTTAGCTGCTAAGCACCCAGCACGTGAGCCTGTGCTTGGAACAAGGGAATGATTTGTAGCACCTATTGTGTACACTATGGCAGAGCTGTGTGGCGCTGTCGTTAATAATAACCTATCTGGAGGAACATGAGATGCCGTGACTGCTGCGCTTGGAGCCACTTGGATAGAAGCGTTGTACTTAATCCTTATCGCCTTCTACCGCCATAGTTTCTCAACTCAATAATGCGGCTTGCCGGCAAGTACACCGTTTATATTTGTCTAAAACGCAATAACGATTAAGAATAAATAACACTCCCGGCCAAAGAATACGTCTTTTAGCAACACGTCTTTTTGGGTTCCCCTGAAATAAATATTTCTTCCTTGTTTTTTTTGTACAGAGCTACAGAGTGCACTTAGAAAAGGGCGTGGAATGCAGAATCGCAATGTCCTCTGCAGGAGGGTAATTACACAAACTCGTAAGAGTGCTGACGTGAGTGAGTGAGTGAGTGAGTGAGTGAGTGAGTGAGTGAGTGAGTGAGTGAGTGAGTGAGTGAGTGAGTGAGTGAGTGAGTGAGTGAGTGAGTGAGTGAGTGAGTGAGTAAATAAAGCATATTTAAAACTACTTCGGAAGCTTCCCTTCGGGCGAGGCAGGGGGATTTGAAAGAAAACTTATTAAACCGTAATTAACCCGAAGGAGCATACAACTGCAGCGGGGTGATTCTACGAGAGATCGAATATGCCTGTCCGGTCGCAATTTTTGTTTTGCCTGGTTTTATTATATGTTATGTGGACACAATCAAAGTGCACGGAACTGAAAATTTTATTTCCAAGAAACGCTCCCAGCGCGCCAAAAAAATATTTCAAGGTGGCGGCGCGGGCCTCCTGTTTTTGCTCACTGCAATATTTTCGGATTTCGCGGCCGAATTTAGCGCGAACTATAAATGATGTGTCCAAATTTTTTTTTGCTGGTTTTAATACGCATTACTGTGAATTACACCCATGCTTTTTTTTATGCCGTCCTCAAAAAGAAGAAAATGGGAAAAAATGTCAAACACAGCCGAAATCAAAAGAAGGTCCTAAATTTGAGGCGCCTTGGCGCCTTTGCTATTTCAAACAGAAACTTGAAAATAATGTCAATCATAGAAAAGAGCCTTTGCAACATTTACACGGAAGATCTTTTTCGTATCTGCAGCGCAAAAAAAGAAAAAAAAAAGTTAAATAAGCGAGTTTTTTCAAAAAAGTACACTTTCAAAAAATAAAATAAAAAAAAAAAACTCTGGTCTCAATTTTGACGACAATTTTTTATCGAAGAGCGCTTATGTCAGTGAACACACGGTTTTAATATTATATGTCCTCATTTGCTTTGTTTACGAGATATAACTGGCCAAAATGACCCTTGCTGTGTGGGCTCACTCAGTGAGACTGATGGTTGTTATCAGCTTGCATTGTGCGTAAATCGCAGTTTTAATTATTCTGCTGCAGCAAAACCTTGCTCTGGTGGCCTTTCGTCAAGAAAGATGTGTTCTCAGATTTTATTTGGTTCTAGCGTGTGCGAAAGTGGGCTACTGCCGCCCTCCAAAGGGTCATTCCACGAGAGATCGAATATGCCTGTCCGGTCGATATTTTTGTTTTGCCTACGTTTTTTATATGTTTTGTGGGCATATTCAAAGTGCACGGAAAAAAAAATTTTATTTCCAAGAAACGCTCCCAGCATGCCAAAAAAATGTTTGAAGGTGGCGGCGCGGACCTCCTGTTTTTGTTCACTGCAATGTTTTGGGATTTCACGGCTGAATTTAACGCGAACAATAAATGATGTGTCGAAAATTTTTTTTGTTGGTTTTAATACGCATTAGTGTGAATTACATCCATGCTTTTTTATGCCGTCCTCAAAAGGAAAAAATTGTGAAAAGAATGGCAAACCCACTCCAAATCAACAAAGTTTGCTAAGTTTGATGCGCCTTGGCGCCTTTCTTATTTCACACAGAAACTTCAAAACAGTGTCCAGTATTTCAAGGAGCCTTTGCAACATTTATGCGGAAGATCATTTTCCTACAGGCAGCGCAAAATAAGAAGAAAATAGTTAAAGGGCCCCTCATCAGGTTTGACAATTTTGAGCTGATGAGCGCAATCCATGCACTAGGCGTTCACCATTACGTCTGCCAAAATTTGCAACGCTACACGCCGCGTAAATGGGTCAAATTTCAAGCTGAACGCTGCTTGCCCTTCTTCTCGCGTCCACGCGCCCAGAGAATGAGGGGATGACGTGCATGAAATAATGGCCCTACGTAGATGGTAGTGCTGTGACGTCGCTCCTCTACGTAGACGAGTGTGCTCTGACGTCGCCAACAGTAGCACGTGACACTGCGATAATTATTTGACACGACGCGTAGTTTTTGTAATTTGTTACTGGAATGGATGAATAAAACTTGAGAGCAATAATAAAACACACAAACGGAATGTGTGCGTTTTCTTTTTTTAATTTTTACTGCGAATCGCAGCGAGATTCGAGACTAATCTACCTCCGTTTCGCACGCGTTCGTGTTCTCGCGCTTTGCGCATCGTGCAGACGCCACCCTTTACAACGAAACTTTTCTACTGCGTTCCAGCGCTCATTAGGCTCATTTATCCTCCCGCCTCTAACTAGTGGCATCTTCGGCTGAGCCGCACTGGCACCGTGGCGGTGGAAGGGAAGTTACGTCAAACACCGCCCGAGTTTCAGGCCCCGCTACGGCCCAGACGAACGTGTGAGCCAGGGAACTCGAATCTGCGACAGCAGCGCCGTCTGCGAGGCGCGCACAGCAGTCGAAATTCAGCAGACGACATTTTGCAACGGCGGATTTGCACTGGAATTGAGAGCGCGAACGACGGAAAACCAGACGATTAGAGACGCTTGCGAGACGCTTTGCGTCCAGCGTGAACTCGCCTGCTCTACACGCGCTTTTGCTGCGTCAGTTTTGCACAAACTCGACGAAGGTTGGTAGTTTCTGCATCGTCTTTGCTCTCCGGTGAAATCCCAACAGCAAAAGTAGCCTTGTGTGAGCACGGCCGGACGATTTACAGCGCACGCATGTTTTACCTCCAGTCAGGCATGTTCTGCTGCAGCGCCAGCTGTAAATTGCGCCTGCATTGATGGAACGTCGCAGCGTCGTCTGCCAGCGCGCGCTGAACGACGGGATTGCACCACGCTCCACCGTCGATCTCCGCGGTGGCGCGGTAGCGTGCACTCGTGTCGTGGCCGGCCCAGCCGAACAAGCGGCACCGCACGCGTGGTGCCCAGACGAACGTACGGCACCGCACGAGTGCACAGAATACGCCACGAGTGCCGCCAGCCGAAGATGCCATAGGTGTTCATGCGGCACACCGCTAGTCTCGCGTCCGTACAAATGTTGCAGCTTTCGTGCTCAGTAATAGGTTGAAAGCCAAGTGATCGGCGAGGGCGCATTCGGCATAACTTGCAGAGATGAAGCGAAAAGAACGCCGCCACAACACCGCTCGCGTCTCGGGGGCTCGGGCTGGTTCGGGCGCGTCATGCGCTCGTGACATTCTGTGCGTATGACGTGTTCATGCGTATGCGTTATGTGATCCTTCCGCTCGCGTGCCGAAGAGGGCAGGGAAGGGATTTGGCTTGCGAAGGCTACACGGGGCGAGCGGCGAGGGTTTGCAGCTCGCCTCCTCGCATCATGGTTTCGCGCCGCTACAAATTATTGTTTTTCTCAGCTTCTAACCGACCGATTAGAAAACTTCTTGCGGCATAATGCTCTTTATTGGGCTCGCAACAACTTGCAATGTGCAACTAAAATTTTAGGTCACCTGGTGAGGGGCCCTTTAAAGAAGCCAGTTTTTTTCAAAAAAGTACATTTTCAAAAAATGAAAAAAAAAAAACTCAGGCCTCAATTTTGACATTTTTTTTGTCGAAGAGCGCTTATGACAATGAAAACACCGTGTTAATATGTATGTCCGCATTTGCTTTGTTCACGAGATTTAACGTGCCAAAATTACCCTTGCTGTGTTTGCTCACTTCAGTGCGATTGATAGTTGTCATCAGCTTGCATTGCACGTAAATCTAGTTTTAATTATTTTCCTGCAGTAAAGCTTTGCTCTGGTGTCATGTCGCCAAGAAAAATGTATCCTCCAACTTTAATTGTGTCTAGCGTGTGTGGGGTGGGCTGCTGCCGCTCTCTGAAGGCCTAACGCGTACGCAGTTTGCCGCTTACAATCTCAACTTACCCCGCCAGTATTTGCGAATCAGAAGCACGCGAGACACCGCGAACACATGGTTTAGGTCACTTTGTCAAAACTCTCCTTGCACACAGAATAAAGCATCTGTATGCAGCGAAGGCCAACTTAATCAGTAACTAAATGTCACAATCAGCAGGCGCGCTGTATTGCAGTTGTTTTCTCACTGCCTGCTTGCTTCCCTTCCATTACGTGCATTGTACGCTCTAACCATCTTCCCCATTCGACGCACACTGTGCCTAAACAACATTTGTAAAACGTTAGCTCAATGATTTCCGAGACGTTTATTTCACTTCCCGCTATCACATGTTTTTGGCGTCGCAGATAACGTCTTCCTGTATCATCTCGACCTTTATACCTCAGTGTTTGAACAGCCAGAAAACGTGCGGTGCGGCATGATTAAGCCATAAGTGGCCGAGGCTGCCCAATTTATGATGTTTTGTTGCCACTTTACTAAAGTGCTTTCCCACGTCGAGGACAGCAGAGGTCATTGGTGGCGCCAGACGGACATTACCCTTAGATTTGACAATGAGTGCGGCCTACAAATTATTATTAATGCCCAAAGCGCTTAGGCACACTTAGTCATAAGATGTTAAACCGTGAGCAGTTCTTGAAAGGCATTCATGACAGCTGCTCAGATGTGAGATAATTTGTGCGGCGCCGTTCAGTATAAACGTTTCGACTTGCGCTAGGTCTAGCTGTTCACTACACGCGATCCGCGCGGCCTTTGGCTACGTCCGATTGTTCTGTGCCGATTATTTCTGCGTTCACAAAAAGAAGATTGCTGAGGAAAGAGCTTTCGTTGCACATTTTTTTTCTTTGCTCTTTTTGTTGTTGAATACCTCCAGAAGCTACTGTAAGGCAGAGGATTTTCGCGACACCAGCTAAGTATGCTTGCATTGCTTTACGCTCCTCAAGGAAAACCTGTCTAGATCTAACCGCGATGAGGTAGACCAGGCATTTCTTCAGGAAGAAGAAGCGATTGATATCTTGAACAGGCGCGCCCATCTTTCCTCTGATGATTGTTGGCGCGGTTGTAGGCTGCAAACTGTTTGCACGCTATAGCCATTTGAGGGCGGCAGCAGCCGACTTTTGCACACGCTAGACACAAATAAAATCTGAAAACACATTTTTCTTGACCAAAAGCCACCACAGCAAGGTTCTGCTGCAGCAGAATAATTAAAACTGCGATTTACGCACAATGCAAGCCAATAACAACCATCAGTCGCACTGATGTAAGCACACACAGCAAGGGTCATTTTGGCCAGTTATATCTCGTAAACAAAGCAAATGAGGACATATGATATTAAAACCATGTGTTCACTGACGTAAGCGCTCTTTGATAAAAAAAGTTGTCGTCAAAATTGGGACCGGAGTTTTTTTTTATTTTATTTTTTGAAAATGTACTTTTTTGAAAAAACTCGCTTATTTAACTATTTTTTTCTTTTTGTGCGCTGCCCGTAGGAAAAAGATCTTCCGTGTAAATGTTGCAAAGGCTCTTTTCTATAGTTGACATTATTGTCAAGTTTCTGTTTGAAATAGCAAAGCGCCAAGGCGCCTCAAACTTAGGACCCTTTATTGATTTCGGCTGTGTTTGACATTTTTCCCATTTTCTTCTTTTTGAGGACGGCATAAAAAAAGCATGGGTGTAATTCACAGTAATGTGTATTAAAACCAGCAAAAAAATTTTGGACACATCATTTATAGTTCGCGCTAAATTTGGCCGCGAAATTCGGAAATATTGCAGTGAGAAAAAACAGGAGGCCCGCGCCGCCACCTTGAAATATTTTTTTGGCGCGCTGGGAGGGTTTCTTGGAAATAAAATTTTCAATTCCGTACACTTTGAATGTGTCCACATAACATATAAAAAAACCAGGCAAAACAAAAATTGCGACCGGACAGGCATGTTCGATCTGTCGTGGAATCACCCAGCGTGCCCTTCATCCGATAGAGGAGTCTCGATTAAAAAAAAAAAAGTCAGTTTCGCCGAAACGGAGAAGTAACATATGCGATAGTAACAAATTAAAATGTCACTTGAGGAACGGCGAGCAGCTCGATACTTACAACGCGCCGCTCGAGCGCAAAGGACTGTCGAAAAGAACACACTCAAGACGACCGCGAACTAACGGTCATAGCTCGACACTTGCAGCGCACTGCTCAAACACAATGTGAGCACGATCAAACTGTTACGGTTGTTACTTCTACGTGTTTGAGCAGCGTGCTAGAACGCAACGCTCTTAGACTTCCTCTTCTTTAAAACTGCGGCGCGTGGAGTCATCCCTCCTCGTCTGCTGCCACGCGGTGGCGTTCGATGCATCGTTTACTATTTATTATATATTTTTGCTATTTATGACTTTTAATAATATTTTTATGTTATTTATTTATTAGGCTGAGGACGCCAATAAGGGATCCACCCGGTACAAAGGGTAATTAGCCACATATCATCATCATCAACTCTGCGTTCCACATCGTCAGTGGGTACAGAAATGGGCCATATTTTAGTGCGCGTCTGAATGATAATGTAGGAGCGTTGCTTTAAACCGCGCCCTTCGGGCAATATAGCGGGTGATACTACACATAATGAAGCACCTCCACGAGGTCTGCGTGCCGTTAGCGTTAAATGGTGTAAATAAATAGCTCGCCGTTGTTAAGCGCGAAACAGACGGTACGATTTTGCCTCCGATCCGGCGTGCGGCGTCGGATGTCCGGCATGCGGCGTACGACGATTCAGCACACACGGGGCGAAAGAGCAATCAGCCGTAGGGTCCGCCCACATACGGCACCTCGGCATGCACACTCGGAGGACTTCGTATCCTCGTAATGAAGCACAAAACGAACAACTTTGCACAGCCACGCTTCGTTCCATAAGAAAATAATCACTAAAACTACGCCTTCGCGAACGACAAGCACATCGCAACAGCTCGCAGTCACTCACGATCCCGAGAGGTAGGCCTATCATGACGGACGCCGGCCGTCGCCTACGCCGTTCGCGATCACACGTGAGCTCGTCATAGAGCGCTTGTTTTTGCCAGCACGATTAAGCTTTGTACTCGCATGTAACGCGTTAGGATACGCTATTAACTTTCTCGACGTCATCGATGTGAAGCGCAAAGGTGGAAGCGAAGCGAGCCGGCTCGCCGAGACCGGTGTCGCTGTATTTACCTGCGAAATGGCCTTGCATCGCCGCTCGCGATCTCGCTATTTGTTGGTTTGGAAACGGGCACTGTCTTGCAGAAATGATACACTTCAAACATCACTTTATTCAATCAGGAATTATTTCACGGCACAATCAAAATGTACACGATGTTTATCACGCCGCCGCGAGTGGCGATGTCGGCAAATGCTCCGAGGCTCGACTCCACCGACGCGCCTTGGCCACGGTGACCGGAGCGGCGACATGGAGAGGGCGCCACCAGCGGCGTGACGACACACGTCTCCCGAACTGTCATTGGCTGCGGCCTTCCGACGGTCCGATGCGGCGGCGAAAATATCTGCCCGGTTGGATACACGCCGGACATGCGATGCGGCGATCCGATGCGATGAAACGTCACGAAACGTCATCATTCCGGCTGCCGCATCGCCGCGCCGGACGCCGGATCGGATGTAAAACCGTACCGTCTGTCTCGGCCTTTGCGCTAGACAGCCGGTGGCGCGTGGCCGAGTTGTGTAAAAGCAGCCGAGAGTGTCCATATAATTGCTATCGCAGAAAAAAAAAAGAAACATAAGCAACGTAACGTGATGCTATGCGTGGTTAAGCTTATATATGGGAAATATCTGTGAAGGCGGACATCAGCACCATTCATGGTGCAGGTGGCTTAGACCCTTTTCATGGTCTGCAAGTGCGCTTCTCTGCGCTGCACATTTGCCCAACTAATGGCAAAACCTAATCCGCTTCAAGTGGAGAGGAGGTCGTGCTGGGGCTTGTGTATTATGCGTGTTTATATCAAGAAACCTGGGGCACGACCGCTTTTTTTTTTTTTTAAATGAGTAACCGTGCCAGTGGCTACGTTTTCCGCGTCACAGCGCAAGCAAACTGCGCTTGAAGACACTGTTCACACAAGTGACTAGCCGCCATTAGTTGGGCGAACTGCATCGCAGGAAAGCTAGCTTTACAATTATGAAAAGGATCCATTCGATAGCTTTACCTACAAAAGCTTCACGTTTCTGTACGCTTACGAAGCCGGTCATCGCTGTGGAAATAATGAAAGAATTGGCATTATATTATGGGATTGCCCAGAGCAGAACGACTATCCTTTCCAACGGGCTCGAAAGAATGGATGACCCACATCTCTGTCGGATGTCAAATTTCTATAAGTCATCGATAGTTTTTAACGTCGCCGAAGAAGGCCGTGCAAGCGCTGCTGGCTTCTTGCATTCCGCAGGCCTTTCTGAACAACTGTACTTAGAACACCCTTCCTGTAAGTGCTTTCTGTCTTACTTTTTACCTGTACTTGTGTGTCTTTTCTTTTTTCTCGCTCGCTCTCGCTCTCCTTAAACCCTCTTTGCGACCCAAATTTCCCCACAGCAGTGCAGGGTAGAAGACCGGACGCTAATATCTCGTTAACTACCATAATCTTCCTTTTCCTTTCTCTCTATCTCTCTCATTAGAACACAAATTTTAGTTTATTAGGTTAAATTATATTAGAGCACATGTTTAAAAGTGGAATCGGCTAAGCAGGAAATTACATCAATAGTTGGGTCGTGTCAGTTGTCAGTGTTACCGCGAACAGCGCAACTACGACTAGACGAGAATGCGTCGGCGCTTTTTCAAAACGCGCCAAGCTTCTGGAGCATGCTTGCTTGCACGGGGGACATTCTTGAAAGCGTTTATTTCAGTTTGATGACGCATTCGGATGTGGCGTAGTGGTAATAGCATCGGGTCAGGACTCATTGCTCAACATTTGTGATACGTATGCTCATGTTCGTCGGTGTCAACCGCTGCGTTCACGTGAACGGTGTTGTGTGCTTGCGTGCTCGTTCGTGTCAACACCAAGACACACCGCCGATCCGGATCCTACCTTGCACTAGATATGAATACTCTCGCCATTTCAATGTGCGTGGACATGGCAGCCAATATTCTCCCGAAATTCTTATTACACAGGTCTTTAAGAGGCGCTAATCTGAATTGGAGGCTTATTTTACCTCCCACCGTACGGTTTTGTTCATCGTAACATCGTCATGATGCGACTTTGACATCGTGTTGATGTCATAATACCGCCATAGATTTTGGCGATCTGTGACGTCATGATGACGTCAATACGTAATGATGATCTTTGGCACCACTCCTGTTGACACCGCCGTCGTGGGACGCCGGTCAATTTTCGCGCTTGATGAGGCATCTACGGCTTTCAAATTAAAAAGAAGAGGTGAATGATTACTAACTACTCCACTTTCTAAGAGCCATATGCAGCTGACCTCAACAATCGGTGTATTGGAAGAAAACGACAGACCGGGAGTGCCACTGCCATTGGAGCGAATTATTTCGAAAGTCATACTTAATCCTTATCCTGCTCGACCAGCATAATTTCTGATCTCAGTCATGCGGCTTCCCGGTAACTACGACACCGGATTTTGCCTGCAACGTGATACAGATGACGAATGAACAACATTTCCTGCAGAAGATTGCGTCCTTTAGCGAATTGTCTTACTAGATTCCCCCGAAATTAAAATTGTCCTCATTTTTTCTTGCACAGAGCTACGACTTACACCAACAGGCTGACGTCACAGGAATTGAGAATTACATTGTCCGCTGCTGGCGGCAAATTAGATATATTCGCACAGTCACCGACAAAATATAGGAGGGTAAACGCCAGTGCGTCGGCCGCTGTCCTACAAAATATAATGTTTACAGATTGAAAGATTCTTAACCCCACAGCATGCACAGCACAGTGGCACGCACATACGTGCAGTCGTCTACAACAACACCAGGTCGTGCATTCCGTGCATGCAGCGCGCTCGATATAAACAAAACAATAGAAAGAACAAAACTGCAACCTCAGCGTGGTTAAGCCTCTTCGCGGGAATTTCTTTAAAAGGCAGACGTCAATCACGATTTATGGTGCAGGTGGCTATTTTGTTATCTTTGTAAAATAAAAGTTTTCTTAGTGTTTTTTATTTTTTCATGCCAAGTGTTTTAGCGTTTAAAGCATGATGAGAAGTTGAAGCCGAGAATTGAAGTATTAATAGGAACCCTAGGAACCCGCTCTTAATGGAATATATACGAGGTCTGTTAGAAAAGTATCCAACCTTTGGTGGAAGAAAAAAAAAACTGGCATAATTGGAGCGTTGGAAACCTAATCCTCCTCAAAGCAGTCCCCTTGGGACTCCACACACTTATCCCAGCGGTGCTGCCATTGTTGGAAGCATTCTGAGAAGGCCTCTTTCGGAATGGAGTTTAGCTCTGCTGTCGTTGCAGCCATAATATCCCCCCTTGTCTGAAATCGCTCTCCTTTCAAGGTTCTCTTGAGTTTGGGAAACAGCCAGAAGTGGCAGGGGGCCACATCAGGAGGGTAAGGAGCCTGTTGAACTACAGGAGTCTGACTTTTCGCCAAAAAAGTCTGACCCAAGTGTGAGGAATGTGCAGGAGCATTGTCGTGATGGATGCGCCAGTTTCCTGTTGACAACAACTCAGGTCTCTTGCGCCGCACAGCATCACGTGGCGACGGAGGACATCCCTGTAGTACTCTTTGGTGATTGTTTGACCCTGTGGTGCGTACTCGTGGTGTACCACACCGCAGGAGTCAAAGAAAGCACTCAGCGTCACTTTGACGCTGCTGCGCACTTGGCGGGCCTTCTTTGGTCTTGGTGACGTGGAATGCTTCCACTGTGACGACTGGGATTTGGTTTCCGGGTCGTACCTGTACACCCAAGACTCGTCACCAGTGAAAATGGTGTTCATGAAGTTAGGGTCACTGCTTGTGAAATCCAGCATGTCCTGTGAGACTTCAACACGAAGTTGATTTTGCTCCACCGGGAGCAGTTTCGGCACGAATTTCGCCGCAACTCTCTTCATGGCAAAATCTTCCGTCATAATGGAATGTGCAGAGAAAGTGCTGATGCCCACCTCTTCCGCAATTTTCCGGATAGTCACACGACGGTCCCGCATCACCACAGCGTTTATTTCGGCAATGACCTGGTCATTTCGGCATGTTGATGGCCGACCGGAGCGTGGCTCGCTCTCCACCGATGTGCGGCCGTCTTTAACCACTCCTTATTCTGTGTGCGGGTCATAGCGTCGTCACCGAAAACCGTCTTGATCTTCCCAATGGTTTCCACTTGGCTGTCGCCCAGTTTCTGGCAAAATCTGATGGAGTAGCGCTGCTCCAGTTGCTCCGTCATTTTCCTTGCAATCAAAAACCGACGAGAGCACTGCGCACGACCTCACTCAAACGGATCGTCCCAGCGACTGACGCTATTGGCAGGCGGGAAAAAATTCACGCATGCGTCGGCTGTTGCAAGCACACTTGTTTCAAATCCATCAGGTTCTCGCAAAAAAAATAAGGTCGGATACTTTTCTAACAGACCTCCTATGTGCCCTCTAGCATAATAATAATAATAATAATAATAATAATAATAATAATAATAATAATAATAAGATGAAGAAGAAGAAGAAGAACAACAACAACAACAACAAATAGGGAGGTCCCTTTCATTCTGGGAGACGATGGTATTCGCAGTAGTAGGCGATTGGTGGCCTATACCGATTTTCTTTATTGCTTTGACTCAAGCGTTGCGAGTTCGACCGACTTCTTCGTGGGTTTTGAGTAGTTGTGGATATATCGTGGGCAGGCCCGCGGCGAAGAATTTTTTCGGCATGGTGGGGAGATTGCTTGCTGAAGGCCTTCAATATATAAAGAAATCTCCTATTTGAGGACGGAACATATTGGGGAGGGTCTCCTACGGCGCTCCCCTCGCCCCTTCACGCCCACCCTCACTACAGGATTGACCGTTCGCTTACCAGGCAAGTCGACAGCACTGACGCCCGAAGGGCATCCTATGGTCCGATTGACGCCGGTACTCATTTTAGAGCACATATATCAGTTATATCGAGATGGACCACACGCTACGGAGTGATGAATTGTTTCTCCATTGGCTTCATGGCCACGCGCGGCAGTGTTGGCCATCCCAATGCCTAATGCGTAGGCGTTGGTAAGTGCAACCCACAGCCATAGTCTACACTGAAGGGTAGCATCTATTTTGTGAAGCGTCGATGAGACACGACTTCCTCAGGTCGGGTAAAATGAGCGCAATCAGGCATTCTTCAAATGCGTCCCGCCGTACAGTGCGCAGAAACTATCCCTTGCAGGCGTTTTACAAGTGTAACGACCGACCTATCTGTGGATGGAATTGTTCTATAGGCCATCGATAGTACTTAATGTCGCAGAAGTAGGTCATGCAAGCGATACTGTGCTTCTTGAGATTTCCAGGCCTTTCTGAATGACTGCATTCTGAACACCCTTCCTTTGAATGCTTCTTGTAGCGGAGATGCCAGTGGGACACCTGCACCGTCGGTCCGATTCGGTCCACGGACATAAAAACCACGTGATCGCTTTCGAGTGAGCAATGACATCACATACTGAACACATATCATGACGCATGACGTCTCATATCATCAAAAGTTGTGAGTCCTGATCACGTCACCCTGACGTCGCATGATGACGTCAACAATGAACATCATCGATGGGTCAATGGTGGGCTGATCTCGGAGGCTGTGCAGAAAAGAAGGAGAGCCGTACGTCTTTCGCTTTCGTACACGTTCCATCACCGATGTGGAGTCAATGCGCGGCGTGGGCATGGTAGTGCATGGGAAGTATAGGTCGACCCCTCATTAGCGAGCTTTAGTGCCCTAGCCGTTGTGTCCCCGCGTTCTTGCGTTCTTTTGTGCACCTGCCTCTTTCTTGTGTTCCATAGCCGCTCCCAAGAAGAGTAAAAAAGAACGCAAGGCCTCGCGTACGCAAGCACCGTCGAGGCAACGACACTAAAACTCTCTATGTGACAACGTCTGAGCAGCAGCGCGCTTTTGAATAACGCCGACAAAAAGCAGAGACGGGAGTTCGCCCCTCAGCTCAGCTGGTCATCCACCTTCACTGAGTGAAATGGCTGCAATATGTTTTCTTTATTTTTTTTCAACTGTGTATGTGCGGTTCTTCTCGTTTCTATCTCCTCTCTCTTCTTCTCTCTCAATCACTCAATCTCTCAATCTTTGCAACCCCGATTTTCTCGGGCCTTTCTCGTTCTATTCATGTTGTGCGCGTGCGTACGTGTGTGTGTCATCGCCGAGGCACATCGCATGTCCGAAACCCATCTTGAAAGCTATAGAAACGCTCTTGGGGTTTGAAGATGTTCCGGCATTGCAGTTATCATGAACCCACAATTCCTGATACACGACGTTGACGAGCGGTTGGTTCGAAACCGAGTGTAACATCGAAGCCCACACTTCCTATTTATTCAATAGTTTGCTCACTTATTTATGCTTTATAAATTGGCCCAACGCACTGCTGAGGGGACGCCGTTACAACGGGGAAAGGCGCGAAAAAGCATTGCAAGGTGAAAACATGAGCTTGCAGCATAATTGTTGCAAGCTCAGCTATTACTGGGCATCTATTTTAACGCCCGAAAGTGCCGAAAGAAAATTAGTGAGAACATAATTAGCGAATAATAGTGGGCCGCTGCAATACTTTGCCAAGTAATCATCAGATGACCACAATCTAGGAGCCTTTTGAATCATACATCTTTTTCCAGAAAATGGTTCCAATCCGTCATGTGTAAGCGGAGTTACAGGGACTTCTTTCATGTTCCCAGCGAGAATTTTGGAAGCTACAGTGGAAGGGATGACAAGCGAGCAGGAAGCTGCGTCAGCGTGCATCATGACATTGAGTATTTTAGACAAGCGTAGTTGGCTCACATGTTCACGGGAGCCTATACCAGAGATCGGCAGCCTCTTCTGACAACAGTTCAACTTCAATTTAGGCAAGCGATGACCATGTTCGAACCATTTGGAAAATCGAGAAAGGTATCATTTGGTTCGTCGATATCAGGAATTGTGCAGTAATGACCCACGAAAGCTTCCGTGGCATTGTACTTGCCGCAAACTCACGCCTGCGACGGTCAACGTCCGGAAGGGTGGCCCGGATATGGAGCACCCCATTTTCCGACGACGTATGCCAGGTAGTCGGAAACGTGACGCTATTATAGACTACCGATATGCAAATGTGTGGAGAACTAATGTAGTCATCGAACGAGGAGGCCGAACAAGTAACATGGGAGGAGACGAACACATCCACTTGGGCGCATAAACCACGAGATATTGAAAGCAGCCCCAGTAGTGTTCCTGTGGCAGCCGTTACAGAAACTCCAAAGCCAGTGCCCTCCAGTAAGGCTAGGGTCATGATTAGTGCAGTTAGGTGTTAGGTCATTTGATTGCTTTGCTACATACATACCACTCCACTGAATCCAGCTGAAGCGTCGTCTTCTTTCCTGATATCTGCGAAGTTTCGATGGGTTCAGTAGAAGTGTCTTGGCACAGAAGTGATTGAACTTTTACAGTACCACATCCGGCATTGTGCGAGGGCTGCATGCAACTCTCGTTACACTGGCAGTGTTGGGCAACTGAGCCTGTGTTTAGAAGAAAGATCGGATGATTTACAGTACTATGTACTCTACTATCGGATAGCTGCGTGCACTTGACCTTAATAATAGGCCTATGGAAGGTTCGTTGCAGGGACATGGGATATGCTCACTGCAAATGGAGCCACTTAGTTAGAAGCGCTATACGTTATCCTTATCCTGTTTTACCGCCACAGTTTCTCAACTCAATCATGCGGCTTCCCGCTATACTACGCAGTTGATATTCGTCTAAAACGCAATGCCGATGATGAATGAATAAACTTTCCAGCAAAGCATTGCATCTTTTATTAAAGTGTCTTATTTGGTTCCCGAGAAAGAGCACGTTTCTTCCTCTTTTCCTGCACCCAGGACTACAGCAAGAGGCGGACCTCACTCGCGTTTAGAAGTACAATGTCCGTTGCATGTGGTTAATTAAATATATACAATAAGAGTCAACGACACGTGCAACAGTGCAGACGTAAGCGCGTCGCTACAATATTTTAACAGAATGTTTATTATTGAAAGGATTCATATCAACCCATAGCCACGAACACAAATGTGGAACACACATCAATACAGCCGCATGCAACGCCAGGTTGCGAATTCAATACACCATGTTGGATATACTGGAAAAAGAAAGCCTTCGTGGTTGAACTTGTTCCAGGGAATTTCCTAAAAAGGCAGACATTAATCACGATTTCTGGTGCAGTTTGCTACTTCAATATCTTTACAAGAGAAATTTTAAGATATTGATTTAATGATCTTCGGGCAAGTGTTTCCGTTGCTGAAAGACGGGCTGAGATGTTGAAGACGAGAAGTGATGCAGTAGGAGGAATCCGACTACTACGAAACCATTGGCCTTTGTTTTTTCTGTAACATAAGTCTCCACTATCAAGAGAAATCAATAAATAACGAAAAAAATAATAAAGCGACCTAAGCAATAAAATTGCGCCAGAAACTGACCGCTGTCAATAGTGGCAGTCAATGCGAATGGATAGACGGTATCTCAACGGCACTCTGTCAACGTTGTGAAAACGCGTCTAGCGTCTTCGATACGTTTGCTTGCACTAGGGAAATTCTCCAAGGCGTTTTATTCAGTCTGACGAGGCATGCACCAGCGGCGTAGTGTTGAGGACATCGGGCAGCGGCCCACAGTCTTGCCTGCGGAACGTTTGTAACATTTTAAGCGGCGTCTTACGCAAAAGAAAACAAAAACTCGCGTCTCCACGAAGTGAATCATGGCCAGTGGGCGAATCTCTGGGTATCGTATGGGTGAGTAACCGTACGTTACCCGAGAGTTCCCCCTTATAATGTAAATTGAGTGACATAAAGTGACGTAATGTGACATAAAAGAGTAGACGACAAAGCTAGGCCCTAAGGTCCATAATTTCTACGCTGAACCTTAGTACAAAAGGGTTTGTTGTTGTAGGTGTTATATGTTCTGTCACATTTATGACTGATGTTCGTCCATTGTAAACCTTTTTTATTCACATTAGTGCATTGCACGGACTAGGGCCTGCCCGAAAACCCGGGCCCCGACCGGCCCGGCGCGTAGGCCGGGCCGGGTAAATAGTTTTCACGGCGGGCCCGGGCCGTGCTCGTTTCTGAAGCTCCGGGCTTATGGTAGGGCCCGGGATTGAGGTGGCGGGCTCGGGTGGGGCTGGGCTTGGACTTTGCTCAGTTATTTAAGAGACACTAAAGTGAATCAATGAATCAGATTGATGAATTGTACTCTGAGAACTCCAATGCCATTAGTTTCATCATCATAGGCTTATTAATAGAGGAGAAAATACAGGTCAAACCTCCATTTTTAAATTTTGTGATCAGATCTCCACGCGTAAAGTCACGGATTTCAAAATTTCGTTGAGCCATTGGCTCAATGAAATTTCCTGATACTTGGTACATTATGACTATGACCCCCTCAGAGGTTAATGTGCTTCATTTCTACGAATTAGAAACTACTTAGGTCCCAGCAGACGCGGCCAGAATCTACGACGTCACGGTGTTTGCTGCGCGAATTTCAAGGTGGCGACGCCACCCGCGCTTTCTTTATGTGCATTTTCTCGCTTACCAAGAGTCTTGTCGCGGCGAGAGTGGTGATTTTGGAATTGTAAAATATTAATTTACTGCTAATAAAAAAATCGTTTCTTCCCTTTAGTGCCACTTTAAATTTGTTCGACATACGTTGAGCACAGGTATATGTCCGGCATTTTATCTAAAAAAAACGCCTTTTTTGTGTGTGCAAGCTACTTGGAGAAATTGCATGAGGGAAGAACACCAGATGACCGAATTATCTGCAGCCTAATAACCATATAGTAGTTTTGGGACGCAAAACCCCAGATATAAGTTTTATGAGGGACAAATAGCGAACTTCTTTTACTTCTTGCATATGGGGCTCCTTGATTTTTCTGAAGCAGTCGAGCTAAAAGTAAATAAACCAGGCGCTTATATAGTTAGCATCTCGCTATTCCATGCTTTATTTGCATTCGTCATCATTTTATATTCCAAAGGTTATTCTTTAACCGGAGTAATAAAGATAATATCATAAATTTATACCTATAACTTATCATCCCAAGAGTGATCACAGAGATCTAAAGCAAGGAAACGTTCTTGGAAGTTCCATCCCCCCACTAAAACGAGAGGTCTGCGCGGAGTGTCCTTACATAAAATCCCCATAAAGACACATTCTTTTGCCGTCACGGCTGCCAGTGCTCATGTGACGCGAGATGGACATGCACAGCCTGCTTTGTGTGCCTACACTGTTGACGTCTGAGCTTTCGCCTTGTTCTGCTATATCAGGGGTCTCAAACTCACCTCAGCTGACTGGCCGCATTCCCGAAAATGTACTGCCGCAAGGGTCAGGACAGCAACGAAGGTAGGAGCGGGGAAAGGGGGCGCAGATAGGTTTTACAATACGATGCCTGCGAACGTTGCATTTCAAAGAAGACCTTTCCCATACCTCATATATGGGTCATTTCAGAAGGGTATCCGGCGGCATGATTCCAACAACATATCGATACCTATCTCCAAAAGACTAAATCTGGACGCCGATTCGGAAATATGGAGTTTTGTTTCACGGTTATGTATCAACACATGGTGACCGCATGGGGTGCCCCACGAAAAAAAATGTTGTAGACCTGTCATGCGTGTGTAGCTTAAAAACGTACTTATAGAGATATTTAAAAAAAATAGGACAAAGACAGTCATGTGCGGGCCGCGGGACGCTAGCGAGAGGTCCGGTGCCGCGTACTTGAGACCCCTGCGCTGAATAGTGCGGTAGCTACACGATACTGCCGCAACAGCGTTGGAATGTGTAGGAATAGCATATGTCCATTAAACATGGTGTGGGGCAAAGTATATTCGCTAATTGACGAAATTTCTGGCTTGAAAAAAGACAATTATGATTTCCGTGCCGGGGGATGTACGCCGGGCTTAGTACGCCGGACAAACATTTCTTAGCTACTATGTTAGCAATGAGCACATCAAATAATGTCGCACTGTTTTTGTCAGTGCGGGTTGGGATGGTGATAACATTAAAGAATCCATTTGATTCAATAACGTGACATAGTTCAAACTGATTTTCTGACGATTTCGCAACGTCGTTATTGAAATCAACAGCAAGAACTAGCTCACTACCAACATCTCCAACCCAACATAAGTATGTACCTAAGAATGCGAACAAATTCGAGTTGTTACCGCTAGGACGGTGGTATAACACAACATAAACAAAACCATCACTTGGTACAGTCAATATTTCATAAGCATTAGTGGCGTGGGAAAACTCTTGAACCAGCCGCCAATTTACTGAAATTTTAACCTTCATCAAAACACCACCTCCCATTCTTGTAAAGAAGGTTGCATAGCCGGGTAATTTTAAAACTTCAGATTCGTTCCTGTACCGTGCTTCCGTCATCGTACGAAAATGAGGATCAGAGCCAAGAGTTGAAATAAGAGTGGTTATTGGTCGTCCTTATTTCTTGCACATTGTGCGTTAGAATGAATGAAGGACATGTTATTCTTTTTCGTGAAAAGCTATGCGCCTAATTTTTCATGCGTCACATAATAATTGCCTGAAATTTTTTTCTGTATAGGTAACAATACCTTCGTTAATCAACAATCAATATTCTCTCATTACTGAGAGGTCATGCACGCTGGCGATTGCGTGAATTCGGCTGCCCTCAGTTTTGCGCGCCTTTTGATGCGACGATTGTCGACCCCCATTGTCGACCCACATCTTTAGTGAGAGTGCGTGTGCAAACAATCTCTGGATTGTCGGGTGTGAGGTGGTCATTAACGTACGCATTGGCGCCTTGTGACTGAGGAAAGCCAAGCGACTCGGTTGTTAGACGGGCTCTGCGTGCTCTACGCAAACATTCATGTTTCTTGATCCGAGAACAAAACCTCGCGATTAAGTTCGTGTCCTTTTTCACGGGCACGCAGTGTACAGCGTCGATATCATTCTTTTTCATGGGGCAGCCAATTACATCGCCCATTTTCTGAAGAATGACAGTGCAGTCCTCACCCTTTTAACATCGCACACCCTTTATCTCAACGTTGTTAATTCGTGAAGGCTGTTCCATGTCAGCCAGTTTAGTAGCGATTTCATCCTTAGATTTCCGGAGAGACTTGTTTTCGGCTGTGGCGAGCTCATGCTTTCTTTCATTTCTTCATGAAAAGTGCTCATTGCAGAGACACTTTCACGAAGCTGTTCAATTTCGGCTCGAAGCTGTTGCACTTCGCTTGACAGTTCAGCATTCGATGGCATCATGTAAACGTAACAATAACAACAGCACTTTAACTACTGGCAGCAGCAATCGCGAAAACAAAAGTAGGAGGAAAAATTACACCATCTCCCGCTAAAGGAGACCATGAGGCGATGCGAAGCCGGAGCACTTGCACGATCGCGTTTCGTTGGCGTTCGTTGGGCATGCTACCGACCTCGCGTCGTGGAACGCGAAGAAGGACGCTACGCGCGTCGTATCTTCCATCTAGCCTGGCCGTTAATTCTCACAGGGCGAGCGGGGAACGCGGTCGACAGGCGGGCGAGAGGGGGGCAGCGTAGGAGAGGAGAGAGATGGGGAGGGGACGCGCATGCGCTCGAGCTCATCGCGGCGTTGCGCAGGAGAGAATTTCGGCACGTCTAGCCCGCGTTTCAGAGGAAGAGTGGAAAGGGGGAGGGGAGAGGGGGAGGGGGAGAGAAAGTGGAGAGGGGGAGTGGAGAGAAGCTGTGTGGAGAGGGTATGCGCATGCGCAGTAAGGGTGGTCACGCCGCACACCACCACCACCACCACCGGATTGAGCTCCGCCTTAAGATACTTCGCATCTAAAATCAACGGGGCAAACAATGCTCAACCAACCTGCGCAAACGAAGAACGATGCTTAGTGTACTTGACTTTCTGCTGCCACGAATGCCACTGCAAAAATGCGGCTACACGAGCAGAGCTTTGAGCTTAAGTAGTGTCTCCGGTAGGTGTCCTCGCAGTCCGTGCTGGCGCACAAGCTCGCTCCAGGTGGCTGTAGCGACAAGCTAGTCACGTTGCTTGACCAGTTATTTCAACTAGACGGGCCGACAAATGCAGAGAATATCCCGATAGGCGGAATAGCCGATCCAGATAACCGACAAAACCTGCGCAAGTCAACAGGCTGCGCAAAGGAAGAACTTTGCTCAGTGGACTTCACTTCCTGTTGCCACGACTGTCACTGCCAAAATCTGCCACAACAAAAAGTTATTGCAGAACGCTCACGCGTGCTTCGTTGAGATAAGCAATCTCCATTTTGGTCAGCGAGAGAGATGCAACAATGACAGTCAGTGCGGGATCGCACCATTTCTTCAGCTGATAATTTGTGGTGCAGTCTTAATCAGGTTTAACCAGCTAGCCCAATCTTCACCATTACTAAGTTGTTTGTTGTTGTTGTCGTTGTTTAATGTTGGTGCTATGGTTCTCCCTGTCTCCCTTAACGTCGCAAAGGCACCGCATAGAGCTAGACCCTGCGTTCGGGCTGTCGGTCCGCGTACTCCTGCTTCCCCAGTGGAGGAGAGGCGCGTCGAGCGACTCTCTTGACTGCGTGCCAGTGTCGCTTCGTCGGAGGTTCGCCTCGTACGACCAGGATCGGGGACACTTCAGCGTTCCGCTTCCGGGTCACTACGTCTTCCGCGCGTGCACTTCGAGGCGCGAGCCCTGGGAGACCGCATCGCATACCGAGTCGTCAAGGTTAGCCATACTGCAGGTGGTCGCAGAGCGCTGCTCCACCTCTGGAACTATAATATAATGTCAGGATATTGGCGCTGCAAAATACGTGCAGTTGAAAATAGATCGGACGATCTAACGCTCCATTTATCTCGCTAAGTGGGAAAATTCGCAAAATCAAGAAGCGGGTTTCTCGGTTTGCCGAAATTTAAAATTGTAATCTAGCAACACCCGAAAGCCACCGCAGCATGGTATTTGCGAATAACACATGCGTGGAAAAATCTTCGAAAGCGGCCTGGACACACAGCCTCCAATGTCCGGGCGATGCAGGCTGCGCAGATGGTTGCTATGACAATCTGCCGAAATGTAAAGAGGCGGATAACGAATTCAGTGATTGTGCGACCAGGACGAGCCGGCAAATTGCGAGGAGGCGATCACAGTCATTTGTCATATAAAGCATCAATAGCGAAAGCAATAGATGGTGGGATCATATACAGGGACAATAATTGAACCACCACAGTCTCAAGCGCCATCTGGTATGTAGGAGCGCTGCGGACTGTTGAGTCCGTTCTTGCGTGCATGGGCGTTTCGAGCAGACTCACCGTAGTAAAGCTAGGGCCGTAACTGTGGCGAATAGACGATTTAACGCGGTAGCATCAGAGCACACGCTCGAAGAAAAACCCGTCTCTCTTCGAAAGAAATCACCCCTTTTTAAATCGAAGGAAAACGATTCCAAAGAAATCATCCCTCTTTTACTCATTCATTGCAGGAAATTTTCGTAAATCATTTTTGATTCGAAGTTAGTTTCGTTAATTCGGGTTGATGACAACATTCAACCGGCACATGCCGGAGAATGAAAATTTCTTCATTAGATCGAGAACTTCGTAAAATTGGATTGCATCAGATCGAGTCTAACTGTACGTGGCGTGAACATTTTATTAACGCCGGTGTTCGAAGCCGGTGAAAGTATTAACCGGTCAGTAGTCAAGAGGAACCGACCTCCAAAACATGGGCGTGAGTGGCTCTTATTAGGCTTAAGTTTTGTAGGTGAACACATAACAATCAGTCAATTTATTTATCTTGCTGTGCCATAAGAAATCTTTAGAGTACTTGGTGGAAGAGAAGAAGGGAAGGTGCATTAATAAAACCGAAGTCATAAGAGGCGCAGGATGTGAAGTCGTATGATGCAACTCGATGGCGCGAACTGATCTGTATGTAGTGGAGCGCGAGAAGGATGAGCATGCGCAGATGAGGCAAGGAGGATAACAGAAAGTGAGCCACCTAAATGAGTTCAAGGAAAGAAAAAGAGTGAAGGAAATGTATTACATTGCGCCAGCCACAGTGAACGCCTCATTGTGCTCCTGTGATTCCCATTTGGTCATTCCTTTCTCACAATGCGCACCACGGTAGTTATATTCACTTACGAATGTTGAGCCCTTCTATCACACTAACGTACGGTGAAGTTCATATTTTTACTATGATTTCTTACTTAAAGATACTCGCAACCCCACAATGTGTCGTTACGTCGTGGAATGATTACAGTCAAAAACAAACAAAAGCATCACAATAATTGACAGGACGTGGAAATAAAAACACTGCAAATGGTATAAGATAAGTAACACACACTATACCTTTACGATTTGCACAATCATTTGCATGCATTTATATTAACTCGCTCCTACATTCTTTTATACAGATAAAAAATACCGTAATGCATGTGCGATAGGGCTACCGTATAAACCTCCTGAGCAAGAGAAAGTGCAACGGGAATTCGTTTTCGCTTCCCCAGAATGCGTGCACAGCATGACTTTCACCAATGCCATATCTTGTCTTTCTTTTTCAGTGCTCTCCTGTAAAAATGCGCACTTCATTTATTTCGCGCCGTTTCTCCGGTCGTGTCTACAAGAACTCAGAACCCCTAGTTCCCTCTAGGGAGCAATGCTGTATTTTAAAGAATTAAACAGGAAACCCTGGCACCCTATGTGTAGTTGCTGAAGAAACCAATCAATCAGAGAGGACGCCAAGGGATAAAAGAAATAAATTATTAGGACAAGGTCTTTTTTAAAAGCGGAGCTCTTTTAGGTCGAGCCTGCACCCTCTTCTCGCAAATATGATAAATATTATGATGATGTTAACTGATGATGACTACGATGGTTATGCTCGAAGTGATAATCATGATGATAGATGATGATGATGATGCTCGAAATGGTGAGAATGATGATGATGGTGATGATACTTGAAAAGAGACGCCTGTTGGTCATTTGGTTCAAGAAACTTACCAAAGCTTGAACGACGTTTCCCACGCGGCCATCCTGTCCAATCATTCACACTTCATCGAGTTAACTTGGACAGTTCCGCCTGCGTCTGCCGCGTAAACGACGGGTGTCTTTGCAACGCGCTCACTAAGTTGGACAACCGAGCTCTCGGATGAAAGTTCTACTTCATCTATAATGAACAACGCCCATGCAAGCGCCACTGCGCTTCTTGCAATCGCCCAGCATTCTTAAACTCGTGTAATCAGAACATCCTTCCTGCGAGTCTTTGCTATAGCAATCATATGGACACATGTTTTTGCCGTCGCGGTTGCCGTCACGTTCCATATAAAGTCAATATCGGTAACATCGCCACGCGCATCGTATGTTCTACCCGCGGCTCAAAGGCCGCGAACGGGGATGACGAACGCGGCTGTAGAGAGATACATTTCCGTCATACTGAGGGCGCATACGATAACACCATCACGCGTGCGATGCCTGCCGTCGCTTGCTTCTCAAGCAGAGATGAAACGGCCCACCTGTCTTTCCTCGGATGAAGGAGCTTCCATGGCAGAAGAGGGGGATGGGAGGAGGCCGGCATGCCTTGAGCAGCAAGCGTGAATTGACTAAAATGGCGTGGTTCGTTCGGCAGACATTGTCAAACGGATCGTATGCCTTTCTACGCGCTGTACTCTCACCGCTTCGAGTTGGGACAACAAACACCATGTGGACCGCTTCTCTATTTGGAGTGGCCCTATTCCCAAGCCGCGCTGAAACGGGCGAGGTCCGGCCGATAAATTGAAACTGTGCGAAGAGATCACTTAGGAATATAGACACAGGCACACACGAAGCGCGAAAGTATGACGTGTTCGTAAGGCTAATTGGTTCATAGATTGAGCAGAAAAGTTTACACTGCGCGATGAGGAGAATACGTAAAAACATAGAAACATGCACTATATCATACACAGCATAGCTATGAAAAAAATCCTTAAACAGGGGATGGGTGCTCGAGCCGACGTTTCCACAAGAAAACTTGTCTTCTTTTTGGCTGAAATTGATTTCCTTAGCTATCATGTGTATATGCTTCGTGCCCTCTCCAGAGTGGGGTGGGGGAGGGGGGGGGAGGCCGCCATTGACGAACAATGGCCTCTGTACAATGGCTTTGAAGAAGACAAGTCCACTTGTCAAAACGTCGGCTCGAGCACCCACCCCCTGTTTACAGATTTTTTTCATCGTAAGCTTCCATCTTCCACTTCCTGCCGTTTTTATAGCATAGCAACGTATTGTATGGTATAGCAAGGGGTCTAAAAAAGAAGGGAGGGTGAGGAGAACGGAAAGGTAGAGGGAGAGTATAGCATAGTATAGCGGAGGCTAGTGGAGGAGGGAGGCGGGTTGGAGACATGCAGGTGGTCAAATGGAGAGGAGGTTCCTTCAGTGCTAAACCATGCCCAAGCTTGCCTGGCTTTGTATCACTTTGCATTGCATCGCTGAGGCTCGGCGTCAGCTCCTCTGAACAATGGCCTTTACGATGTTTAGTCAGATAGAGCCACGCATAAATCGTAGAGTAAGGCGAGATCGGATCCAAACGAGTCAGCTGTTAGCCTTCCTTCGTATAACATTACAATTTGTGTCTATCGCATTCATTGCTTCGTATTTGCGGCGAAACTTTGATTTCTTAACTGCAGAGGAGGTTAAGGGACCGCCCTGTTTTTGTCTCATCTGTGGCGTTGGGGCCACGCAGGTCCCGCGATTGATACACATAAACAGAGCTAGCGCCTCCTCTATGTTTCTGTGCCTGGGAGAAAGAAAGGAGCGCAATGGGAACCGGCCGTCGGCGTGAGTGCGGCTTTCAGCCGCTAGGCGCCGCCACCGTAGTAGACCCGGAATCGCGTCGTCGCTCGCGGAAACGACTGCCATGGCTGCATTCGAAACTGCTGTATGGTTCAGTTTTCGACTGTATTGTGGTTGTTTAGAGTATAATGAAAACTTGTAAACGGGAATCATGATGTACTTGTTCTGGGCAACCAGCTCATTTCAAAGGAATGTGTCGTTCGCGGCTATTTGATCGAGACGTTCGAGCGTCGTCTGCTATGCCGATACGAGAGAGCGTATGCCATCGTTGCGCGGAAGATTGTTTTGTCAGCGTTACATACCCTTGAGTGAGAGTCGGTTGTCAATTTAACTTGCAAAATTTATAATTTTGTCTGCGTATATAACACGCACAATACAAATGCGCGCACAAACATACATAAAGTATTGTTGAAACCCCCCTTTCTCCCCTCCCGCCCCGCCTGAAAAAATTTCTGGCTACGCCCCTGCGCCGCACGGTCAGGTATAGTGATACTTGCCATGCTGGGTTCAGTTGTTACTTTCGGCTGCAAATGTGAAGGGTAGTCTGCAAAGACTGACGCTACTGCATCCTGCTTAAGCCGCCGCTGCTTATATTCTATGAAATCTAGGAGTCGTAAATGACGGCTACAAATTTTAGTGTAGTTTCAAGATGTATTAGGAGACCAATTATACCGTCTAATTACTGCAAGCAACCTCTCCCGAACACCAGCGGCAGCTGGTGTTCGGAACACTTTATTAAGGCGAAAGCCTTAGGTGCCTCATCAACCGCGAAAATTGACCGTCGGTGGTGTCAACGCGAGTGATGCAACAAATCATCATTACGTGATGACATTATCATATGACGTCACAAATTGTAAAATTGTGTGACATTATTGTGACGTCACACAACGTGACGTCGTCATATCATATCCTCGCTTGGTCAAAAATCTGAGGTACAGAAAAGTTGCAGCGCCTTCTATCCTTAAGTCTGTAAGAAAACCACGTTAGATGGAGAAATATCTCGGAGAGAGGCACGGGTGTTCAATACATTGACTGGGAAGAAACTGATTTTGACTTTCAGTAGTCTTAGGGGAATCCATAACGGATCCTGTGAGTTTTTCTTTGTTCATCAATAAAGCGAAATAAAAAGAACCGTGATTTCTTTCCGTTCCATTTACAGAGGGTAACACAAAAGTATGACATGCTAAGGCATGCGAATGACGTGGTTGCAGTAGCCTGAAATAGAAAATAAAATGCGAATGCTATCAAACTCGAATGCAAGTAGTGAACTGGCAGCACAACTTGAAAGAATACCGGCGCAATACGCACAGTGGGGATGGAAAGAAACGTGAACTTGTGGCATTGCTGTTTTGATTTATTTTCAACTTGTTGCAGCCTGGATGATTGGTGAAAGGACGGAGTCATCCATGATACAATCAAATACCATCTAACATCTTTTTGTTGCCAGCACGGTCAGAGCGTGATGAAAACAGCGCGCCAGTATGTTCGCGTTTCTTTCCATCCCCGTGTACCCGTGAAAGCCTGCGAGGAGCACGAAAGTAATTAAACTCGGGTGCAAACACGAATTCGTGAGCTTCGTAATACGCACGGCCGTTCAGCGCCAGCATATCGTAGTCTACTCGCACAGCGCCCGAGGTGAGCGTTCGCCCAGGAACTGAAAAAATAGAGGAGGCGCTGACCGAGCAGGCTTCACGTTTAGAACGTCAGCGTCGCCGAAGAGCTGATTCGTCTCTCCGAGCCAGCGCAGCGACAGCGAAACGCAAGCGTCGAGAATTAGACACAGACGTCACTCCGAGCCCTCTTTCCAACACCTTATTATCATCATGATCATCATCATCAGCCTGTCTACGCCCACTGCAGGGCAAAGGCCTCTCTCATGTTCCGCCAATCAACCCGGTCCTGTGCTTTCTGCTGCCACGTTATACATACAAACTTCTTAATCTGCCCCGCCACGGTGGTCTAGTGGTTATGGCACTCGACTACTGACCCGAAGGTCGCGGGATCGAATCCCGGCCGCGGCGGCTGCATTTTCGATGGAGGCGAAAATGTCTGAGACCCGTGTACTTAGATTTAGGTGCACGTTAAAGAACCCCAGGTGGTCGAAATTTCCGGAGCCTTCCACTACGGCGTCTCTCATAATCATATCGTGGTTTTGGGACGTTAAACCCCAGATATTATTTTTATTAAACTTCTTAATCTCATCTACCCACTAATTTTCTGTCTCCCGCTCACAATGGAACAATCTTGGCAGAGAATAGCGCTTTGCGACAGGTGGCGAGACACTGGAAGTTGTAAAGGAGTACGTCTACTAAGGACAGGTAGTATCCGCGGAGCCGAACCATGACAGTGAAATAACTAGAAGAATAAGGATGGGATGGGGCTCATTTGGCAAGCATTATCAAATCATGAATGACAGTCTACCACTATCCCTCAAGAGGAAGGTATATAACAGCTTCATCTTACTGGTACTTACCTACGGAGCAGAAACCTCGAGACTTACAAAGAGGGTTCAACTTAAATTGACGACGACGCGGCGAGCGATGGAAAGGAAAATGATAGGTGTAACCTTAAGAGACAGGAAGAGAGCAGAGTGGGTCAGGGAACAACGAGGAGTCCATTGAACAACGAAAAGTCCATTGAAGCCACTATGCAGCTCTCGGTATAATTTCATTGCTCAGCAGCTGGGTGATTCCACGTAAATCGAACAAACGATGGCTGGTCGACCTCTCAAATTTATTTCAAAATTTTATATATTATTGCCTGATGAGTGGAAAGAAGAGATCCGCAATTTGTTTTGCCGCCAAAATTTTTTTCGAAGCACAGGAAATCAATAATTACGAAGATGTGGAGTGGAGCGCTCATCCGCTCTGCTGTTTTGGCCAAATTTCGTTATGATTTGCACAAAATATATTAAAGTTAGGTAGCTGAAATTTCTTTGACTAAATATATGCATGTTTTTGCTTCTGCTCAGATATTTTTAGTTTTTACGTGTAGTGTAGATGTTTTTATAAAAAACCTCAAATTTGGCCCAGGGAACGTTATTTTCTTTACTTTCAACGTCTTTATCTCAAAAAAGCCTTGTACCAGAGCGACAAAAATTCCGCATTGCGTTCTTCGCATGCTTATCTACCAAACTGCCGAATCTTATAATTATATAACGTTTCAGTAAAGAGATATGATCGGGCTAACTTCAAGAAAACACCGAACAATGGAAACTTCTGACGACAATAAAAAAAAAACCCATTTTTTACATTTTTAAACTTTGTCCACTTATTCTCCTCTACATCAGCTTTCACAATCATTGAAAACATGTTGCATAATGTTGTTGCACTAATAGTTACGGCCCCTCCAATGAGACCCTTTGGCAAGGATTGGCAATTCCGACTTCTTGCCCAGCAAGTGTATAAAATGCAGGCCGGATTGGATCTCTTTTTATTAAAAGGCCAGTAGTACCAAACAAAGTGTCGACAGCACTGAAGACGTTAATTTTGAAATTATTTGGTCACTGCAGCGACCACGAGCGCGGGGCTACCAAGCAGGCGCGCGCGCACCCGAGATGCTCGTTGTAAGAGACGGCACAGTGAGAGCTCGTTTTCGCGTCCTCAGGCCGATTGAGTTCGAAACAGCAACACCTCTCGGGTGACTTGAATGCACGTGCACTGGAGCTTCGCTATTCTATCCGCCCTCTGTTCGCATCGCAGCTAGGTGCCGATAACCTAAAGCCGAACATTGTGTACGGAAGCAGGTCTTTTTGCTCTATGTAGGTCTCTAATCTGTTGAGGACTATTCGCTCGAAAAGTTCGCCCAGGCATGATGTGAGCGATATGGGCCGTAGTTGTTGTAGTTCACGCGGTTTACCCGGCTTCCGTATTAGAATTATGTTCGCCGTTTTCCAATCGAAGGGTAGTCTACCGTTGGGTTTCCATACCATGTCGTTAAAGAAGTCGGTTAGCTGTTGGATGGTCGCATCATTCAGGTTTCTCAACATTGCGTTGGTTACCCGATCAGGGCCTGGTGCCGTGTTCTTCTTGAAAGTCTGAGTAGCGGCATAGAGTTCTGCGAAAGTGATGGGCGCATCAAGATCTCCGTTTTCTTGGCCGTGATAGTCTCTGGGGCAGGTTGAGGGTGTCTGTGCTTCACCGCTGTAAGTGTCCCTTAAGCAGTTGGATGAGCTCATCTTCCGTACCTGGGTATTCTCCGATGAGTTTCCTCATGACATTATTTGTTTCCGTGCGCGTGCTGGTTGGATCTAGCAAGCAACGAAGAATAGCCCAGGTCTTTTTGGTACTAAGGGTGCCTCGTAGGGAGTGGCAGAAATTTCGCCAATTGTTATTGAGCTCTCTGGCATAGGCGTTTGCTTCTTCTGCCAAATGGGCTATCCGGCGACGCAGTTTGTTGTTGTGTCTTTGGCGCTTCCAACGCTTTACTAGACTTCTGCGGGCCTCCCAGAGGTGTGCCAGGTGGTTGTCTACCGCTGGAGTTTCCGGTGTGGTGTGATACTCCTTGGTAGTGGCGTTGTATGTGTCTTTAAGGAAAACGCTCCATTCTCCTGCCGAGGCTGGTGTTGAAAGTGCTGTCTCTTGTTTTTCTCTGTACTTTTTCCAGTCAGTGAGCTTGGCCGTCCCCAGGGATTGGCGTACTTTTGCCGTGTTGCAGGTTACATTGATAATATAGTGATCACTGCCTAGCGTCTCGTTCAGGTTGCTCCAGGTTACTCCACTCACGTCGTTGACAAAGGTGAGGTCAGGTGTGGTATCTCGAGCCACACTGTTGCCCACCCTGGTGGGGACGCCCGGCAGCGTGATCAGCAAGCGGTCGTGTTTCTGTGTTGTGCTCAGAAGATTGGAGCCCTTTGCTGTGTCTCTCTTGCATCCCCACTCTGAATGCCAAGCGTTGAAATCGCCGAGGAGAAGTAGTTTGTCTCGTCGCACGAGTAGGGTTGATACGTGGTGAAGTAGTGGCGAAAAGTCAGCTTTTTGGTCTCTGGGCGAGCTGTAGACATTAACCAAGAAGCACTTGGGTCGGCCCTTCTTCACCGGCCAGATGGTTAAAATTTGGTGGTTAATTTCTACTCCCGGTGCCACGGCGCTCGTTATGGCAAGGTCTTTCCGAGCCAGAGTTGCCACCATTGGGTAGTCCCGGTCCGTGTATAAGTAGTAACCCTGAATGGGTCTTGGTTGCTTCCCCGCCTCTTGCAAGCAGATAACGTCGGGGGGAACCAGTGCCGTCTTGATATATTATGTTAGTGTCGCGTGTTTGTTGTGTAGTGATCGGCAGTTCCACTGCCATATAGTGAGATTCTCTTGCTGTCTGGTTGTGTTGTTAGCCATGATGCTGGGTTTCGGAGGCTGCGGTTTCATCGGTGTCAGTATAGAGCATGGTCTCTGCGCTCATCTTGTCCGAAGCGACGTTGTGTGGTCGTTTACGCGGTCGTTGGAGTTTATGAATTGAGCCATCCACGTATCGTTTGAGTTCCTGAAATTCCGCAAACATCTGCTGCATTTGCGCTTGTAATTGTTCTTGCATTTGTTGAAATGTTGTTGGATTTGTCCTTGCTGTAACGTAAACATGTGTTCGACTTGCATTAGTGTCCCTTGCATTGTCGCTTCTTGTGGTGCAGGTTGCGTTTGTGTTGGTGGCCGCTGAGGCAATACTTGTGCTGATTGCGTGAGCTGTGTCGCAAGTGCTGGTGGTTGCTGTTTCGGCAATGGAGTGGGTGTTGTGGGTTTTAGTGTCTTAACCTGCGCCATGAGCATAGCTACCTGCCGCTTGAGTGTTTCCACCTCTCGCGTTTTGCTATCTAAGCTGGCCTTAAGTTGTCTCGCCTCTGAGATGGCCCGCTGGTGTTCCTCACTCTGCGTGACGAGTTTGGTTGTGGAAGACGCGCCCCCCACCCGGCTTACCTCGGCTGGAGCATTCTGGGAGTCGGTCTTGGATCCTTTCTGGCTTTTGGGTTTTTCCGCCAGTGCTTTCCTCTCCGGAGTCCGGGATCGGGCTTCTTGTTTCTGGGTGCTTGTGGCAGTGGTGGTGCTGCGCGATGCGCAGATTTAGAACGGGGCTTGTGTGTGCTGACGCTTTTGCTTCGCGCGCCTCGACCCGCCCTGTAATCCTCTTCCTCGCCTTCGGAGGAAAACCATCTAAATTGCTCGACTCCTTGCGTACGAACCCGCATGTTGCCTAGCAAGGTCTCCGACGGAGTGTGTTGCGGTATGCCGTGCACCACTCCCCTCAGGGAATCTTCTCCGGTGGCGGCATATGCTTTGACCGCGTGTGCGTTGCCGTTGATGGCGCTAAGTTTTTGGCTCGAACGCCGACGTCCCTTCCCAGCGCACCTAACCACTGAACACCAGATATCTCAAATGTAGTAATAGACCAGAAACTTACGCTAAGCAAGCACGCCTTAACTATTAATATTTGGTCAGCTGTCCGCTAGATAAAGCTTCAAGTGCTTCGTGATGCCATCTGGCACAAACAAAGAGTGTACCACATTCGCCGTCATGGCTAAGAGCGGCGCTGACTAACACTGCCAGTGTTTGCATGCAAACAAATATGCGATACGTGGACGAGGTGACGACCGCCGCTGTAGCTCAGTTAGTAAGAGCATTAGGCGCGTTATCTGAAGGTCGCAGGTTTCGTGCCTTCCAGCGGCAAGTTATCTTTTCTTGCAGTTTCCTTTGTTCACATCTGTATCAGAATTACTTTATTACGCTTAAAACAGTATAATTACCATCCCCTATACATTGCTTGAATCCAGTACCTCCTGATTTTCATAAAGGTTGTGTCAAACAAAGAAGCCACTTCTCAAAAATTCTCTGCCGTGATTTAACTATCAATAGGCATTCAGGAAGAAATTGGCATAGGCCGTAAAGAGAATAATTGATCGATCGTAATTAGTGCATGTTGCGTGAGAAATATTCCATGACGAAACAAAGCATCGTTAACAATATCTGCCCATTTAAATGTCGGCCACTTTGCCGTTACGTTGCGTGAAATTATTTCACACTTCCTTGCACTGGCAGATGCTTTTTGAAGCTTTAGATGCCTCAACAGACGCGAAAATTGACCGTCGGCATCGGCGGCGTCAATGCGAGCAATGCAAAAATTTATTATGACGTGATGACGCCACCATATGTCGTTGTCATGACCTCACAGATCGCGAAAAATTGTATGACGTCATCCTGGCGCCAATTTTGTGTCACGTGATGGCGTCGTCACCTGGTGAAAAGAGGGACTATCACGGTGACAGTGCAAAATCAGGTGAGCGGCAAGAATCTTGCAATCCCTCCTATTCTGAAGGCGGTGCAAAACCACGATGGGTGCAGGAAGCTTTCGGGGACGGGACTGAAAGGTCGATCGCGCAGTGGAATCGACCGAGAAAGTCAAGGCCGTCTAAATGTGTGACTCTCACAGTGCGGCTGCTTATGTCTTGCGAGAAGTCTTGTCCCCGATTGTACAACTTATTGTCTTAATAACAATTGTCGGGGTTTAACGTCCCAAAACCACGATATGATTATGATTATGAAGGACGCCGAAGCGGAGGGCTTCGAAAATTTCGACCACCTGAGGCTGCTTATCGTCCATCTAAATCTATGTAGACGGGCCTGAAGCATTTTCGCCTCCATCTAGAATGCGGCCGCCGCGGCCGGTACACGATCCCGCGACCTTCGTGTCAGCATTCGAGCACCATAACCACTAGGCCACCATGGGAGGAGGGGGTACTTAATGTATTACCATCTGAGCAGCAGGCTGTTGCCTTACAGAGTGTAACATGCTTCTTTGCGCATTCATTCTTGCTTTCCACGTCATCAGCTATTTTGCCTGTAGTATGTTCCTCCTTCCCCTATTCTCGATCAGACGTAACAAGTTCGATTATACTGACGTCATCATCAGCGTTCTTTGTTGTTTGTTGTGGTGGTTGTTCAAGACTAGAGCGCCAATAAAACATGCACAAGAACTAGTAGGCACGAACACAACGCTGACTTCTAAATAATTTCTATTACAACGGGATCAATCTCATATACATAGGGAAAAAAAACCTTAAAACGCCTTAAACTATCCGCCGTTGTTGCAGAACGCTCACGCATGCTTCTCTGAAATAAGCAAGCTTTTTTTTTGTGAGTGAGATGAGACACTGACACATTCACTGCCGAATCGAATTATTTCCTCAGCTGAATATTTGCACGTCGAACCATCTAGATCAATCTTCAAACTTACTAAGTTATTGTCGTTGTTATTTGCTGTTGTAGTAGTAGCAGTAGTAGTAGTAGTAGTAGTAGTAGTAGTAGTAGTAGTAGTAGTAGTAGTAGTAGTAGTAGTCGTAGTAGTAGTAGTAGTAGTAGTAGTAGTAGTTGTTGTTGTTGTTGTTGTTGATGTTGATGATGATATGGCTCTTGCCTCTCTTAACGTCCCAGAGGTACCGCATCGAGCTCAACCCGGCGTTGGGTCTGATGGCCCGCGTGCTCCGGATCCTCCGATTGAGAGGAGGCAACATTTAGGAGACTATAAAGGCAATAAAAGAAAATTATAAATAACAGAACACAAAAACAAAAACTTTTTCACCATGAAATCAATATCAAAAAGAAAAAAAATGGGGGAAGAGCTGTAAGGAGAGGAAATTATATTGGATTGAGAAAAAAAGGAAGAAAAAAAAGAGAAAAAAAAACCGACCGAAAACAAATGCTCCCTAACACTCTCTTCAAGAAAACGAAAGTATTATTATTTCAAATGGTTGTCTATGCTCAGGAACATTCAAACTGCAATTCGCAAAATAATTTGGAAAAAGAAAGAAAAAAAAGAAAAAAAAGAAAAAAAAAGAAAAAAAAAGAGCAAGAGGAAGTGAGCGACAAATGAATGTAGAAGAAAAAAAAGAAAAAGCACAAAAAAGAAAAGAAGAATAGAAGTGAAAAAAAGAAAAGAGAAAAAAAAAGGTTTGCATTACAAAAAGAAAGAAAAAAGAGGAAAAGATAAAACAAAACAAAACAAAAAAGTGAAAAGAAAACAAAAGAACAAAAATCATCGAGAGGGAAGAAAGAAGAAAAAAAACAGAGACTGATGCAAAAGAAAAAAGAAGAAATAAAATAAAAGGAAAAACCAAAACTGCGAAAATGGAAGTATATGCAAAATATATATACATATTATGTTTACTCACGAATGCCAACCTCTAACTATCGACGACCATTTGTCACACTTCAAAATTCTCTTTCTCACAATTAAAACCATGAAATTACATCTCTAAAATTCATGAAGAAAGGTTAACCACACTAACAAGTCAACCACAGAATATGTAAGCGCCGCACCATTCTCTCACACTTTCAACCACTAGATATCAGTAATGTAAAAAAAATGAAAAACAAGAATTAAAGAATAATTCAACTTAGATATATTCTCCGCATCTACTACTGACACGTAATTCGTCACATTCTACTGTGCTGGGGGATGGGGGTGGGGTGGGGGGTCAGTAATCAAAATTTCATTATTTTACAGAGCACTTAATCAGTAGGAGAAGTTAAACCAAAAATCAACAGCCTCCCCCCATAGGAAACAAGACAAGGAAGATTCCACGAAGACAAGACTGAAGAGCTACCACTTTCAAGATTCAGCACCGAAGATTAAACTCTGACACATGTTAGCAGCAAGAAAGCAATATTAACATGAACAGTAGTCTTTTTTTTTTGTCCGCTATTCTGGGTTGGGGTCCCGTTCTCCTTCCCCTTCAAAATTTAACTTGGCTCTGCCCTGTTCATTTTTCTTTTCTCATTGGCATTGCCTGCTATATTATTATGGTGCGGGCCGAGGTTTTATTCTTTTTTTTTCTTTTTTTCATACCTTACAATAAAGAAAGTTGAGAGGAGGCACGTCGAGTGATTCTCCTAACTTGACGCCGATGTCGCTTCGTCAGACGTTCGCCTCGCACGACCAGAACTGGGCAGACAGCGTTCCATTTCCGGCGCACTATACATCTTCAGCGCGCCCCGCGACGTGCGAGCCCAGCGAGACCACGTCGCCTACCGAGTCGTCAAGGTTAGCCATACCACATGCAGGTGGTCGCAGAGCGGCGCACAACTGCTGGAACGGTAATGTAATGTCAGGGTGTTAGCGCTCCAAAATAGATACAGGTGAAACTCGATCTAACGAAGTGATGGCCAGGCTTCACTTGTTTTGTCAAACCGGAAAGTTCGCGAAATCGAAAAACGGATTCCTCGGTCCGTCAAAATTTCTAACTGGATCGTAGTGACACCTGAAAACAAACGCGGCATGGTATCTGCGTCTAACCAATTCCAGTGCATGTGAAAAATCTGCGAAAGCGGCCTACGCCTGCCATGTCCGGGCGATGCAGGCCAGGTAGGCAGTTGTGTATGCAAAGCTATGACAGGCTGCCGATATGCAAGAGGCAGAGAATGAATTGATTTTTAGAGCAGGCTAAGCAGCAAAGTTGCGAAGATGCGATCGGTGTCATTTGTCGCATAAAGCACGAAATACCAAAAGCAATGTGTAGAAAGCATTTGCCAGGAGAATAATTTCTGGCGTCATGTGATACGTAAGAGGTGCCGGCTGTTGATCGCGTTGTTCTGTGCATGGGCGAGGTGTGCAACCTCGTCCAAAAAAAAAAAAAAAAGCTAGGGCCGCAACAGTGGCACATAGATGTTTTAACGTGATAGCATTAGAACATGCGCTCGATGAAAAACCCGTCTGTGTTCCAAATAAATCACCCCTCTTTTAGGAAAAAGAAATGGATTCGAGAGAAAGCACCCCTGAGTTACTTATTTCTTCCAGAAAAATACTTCGTAAATCACTTTTGGCTCCAGGTTAGTTTCGTTAATTCGGGTTGATCACGACATTCAACCCTATGGGCACATGCCGGAGAATGGCGATTTATTCGTTAGATCGAGAACTTCGTAAGATGTGGTTGCAGTAGATCGAACTTTAACTGTACATGGCGTGAAAATTTTATTAACGCTGGTGTTCGAAGCGGGTGAAAGTATTAACCGGTCAGTAGTCAAGAAGAACAGATCTCCAAAACATTGGCGTGACTGCCTCTTATTCAGATTAAAAAGCTTTGAAGGTCAACGCATAATAACTAGTCAACTTATTTATCTTGCTGCGCTATAAGAAATGTTAAGAGTATATGGTGGAAGAGAGACGGGGAATAGGTACATCAATATATCCGAAGTCATAGGAGGCGCCGGATGTGAAGTCGTATGATGCAAGTCAATGACGTAAACTGGCGTGTACGCAGTGGTGCGCAAGAAGGATTAGAGTTAACAGAACCCAGGCAGCACACAACGTCGGGCCGATATTGGTTTTACGGCGGTTGTGCGCGGCCCCACCTCGGGCCAGCGTTGCCAGCCTGGCGTCGATATCGGCGGAGCCGTTGACTTTCGCCGGCAGAATAGGGCCGATTTTGCCACCCTTCAGCCGATGTTGGGCTTCCACCGGCAACATAGGGCCATGTTTTCCGGCGTTCTGCCGTCTTCCCGCCGATATCGGCTTAGCCGATTTCTTTCACCGGCAACATTGGGCCGAGTTTGCCGGCGTTTTGCTGTTCTTCCACCGATATCGGCTTAGCCGATGGCTTTCACCGGCAACATTGGGCCGAGGTAGCCGCCGTTTGCCGTACTTTCGCCGACATCGGCCGAGCCGATGGTTTTCACCGGCAACATCGGGCCGAGCATGCCGTCATTCTGCCGTGCTTCAGCTGACATCGGCGGAGCCGATGGCTTATCGACGATGTTGGAACTTTCTTGTCTCCCTTCAGACAGTTATACATGCCCTGTTGAGAACGTCCTCCTGCGTCGCGGCGATCCAAAAGTCCTCGTCACCGACAGAGGTACGGCTTTTACGGCAGAGCTAACGCAAACCATCTTGAAATAGAGTCACACAAGTCACCGACGGACATCACCCGCAGGCGAATGGCCTTACCGAGCGGCTAAATGAAACCCTCGCCGACATGCTGGCAATGTACTGTACATCGTACACATGACATGGGACCCCATAATATCTTTCGCACATAACCTTAAGTTAACAAGGCAGTGTAAGAAACGGCGCACATATCGCGCCGTTCAAAGTAGTTCACGGAGGCCCCTCAACGACGCTGGACGCCGTGTTGCCGACCATCAGTGACGAGAATAACCTCGACGTTGCGCTCTACCTTCAGCCCGCCGAAGAAGCCCGGCAGCTCACCTGCCTAGGATGCAATCGTAATGCAATAGAGCATTAGGCGCTTGAATATTTGTAGCTTAAGCTGCAGAATGCCGCTACATGAATTGCTGTACTAGCACAAATAACAAAGTTCAAATATTGTACCGTGCTAATGCCGCACGTACGACTCGGGGCGCGAAGTATCGCCGACTGAATAGCTTGCATTCTCTTATTAGTTTCTGCTATGACAATGACTAACAAGTATCACTAGCACAGTCACTTTTCTACCAAAAAAGGTGGTCTTTAGAAGAATAACTGACTCAAATGAGATGGCCACTTCGTTGACCAACTGTTCAACGCTATCAAAAAATGTTGAAACGTTATAACACATACCATTAACTCCATGGGCCAAATTCGAAGTACTTTTGTTTTGTAAATGTGTTTGCCACTGGTCGGCCGGCTTGACTAATGTATCCAGCATCAAAATTCACCCAAACATTACCGCACGAATGCTTTTAGCGGAAGAAGTTTTATGTGAATACTAATTCTCTGCATAAATCGAGCCTGTCATCATATTTATAGCGCTATATCCTTTCAGCCGCTGAATGTGTGGCGCGAGCGCTCATATACTACACGGACAGTTTCCGATCTCTGTGTTTACACATATTTACTCACGCGCGTGTTTGGGTCAAGCGTAACAAGCGCATTTGCTTCAGTGTTGTCACATAATTTTACTTTATGAAAATAGTAAAAAGCTCAGCAAGGCGTGTTGCTGAGCTAGTTGGTTCATTACTTGAGAAAAATAGGTATGGTGCAAAAAAGACCGGACGAAGTGAAGACACGTTTTGTCGTTTGAATGTTTCCAAATCAACTAGCCCGCTGAACAACTTTAACGAACTGACAAACACGTGTTTGCCACGCGTTTGTCAGTTCGTATTTGCACTTCGTTGCCGTCCATTTTGTGACATACATATCTTTTCCAAGTAAAAATCTCGCTCAACGATTGCTTCCCACGTGCTTTCAGAAACAGTCGCATAAAATTATTATTATGGCACGTGAAATACGATGAAAAATGCGGCTCCAACGTGGTGTACGTTTTCATGTAGCGACATGTGGCAACAAGTGATGCATCGAAAATTCGACGAACGCCTTTCTCAAACGGCATGCCCATAGACATGCTGGGGGGATCGCACACCATTGTGGTAGGCTGAGCCGTGCTTTCCGTCTTCTTCAACCTCTACTCCATCCCCCACCCTCCCTCCCTTCCCCTCGTTCAGCGTCATTGTCGCGAAACTCGCTTGACCAGGCAGGGTAGGGTGGCCATCCCGACGGAGGGACAATCGTAGCTGCGGGAGCAGGTTTTTTTCACTCCGACCAGCAGAATTCTTCAAGAAGTGCGGTGTGTGGACATGTGTGGTGGAAAGTCAAAATCGCGCACGAGACGGATACGTGGCAGGATTCCGGCATTGTTTTCGGCAGAGATCACCGCAGCGAGAAACCAGTGGCCCCCTGCTTCCATGTTGAACTCGCTTACGTGTCATCAGATTTTCGTTCTCTTCTTATCGCGTATTTTCTATTGACCATCGTGTTTTGTGTATTCTGATATGGTGCGCTTGCATTTTTTATTCGCTCGTGTTTTTAGTGATTCAACGGGCACACGTGAGTGGTTTTTATGCACGATTCCTTTCTGTTACAATCTTACCTTTAGATTAGGAATGCGTGCGTGTGTATCTTGTTTAGATGTAGAGTTCATGTGATCTTGTGGTACCGCTCGCAATGTTTTTCGCGTCGCGTGCAGCAGTTTATCCATCTTTTTGGCCCTTAAGTTATCACTGAAAAATTGCAATTTCCGCTTATAGCATAACGCTAATTTAATTGCCAGTCATGTGTTGCGAATGCCTACCGTTCCTTGGTGAATTTAATAAAGGTCGAGGGGGGGGTGCTCCTCTGCTCCTAATTAGCTCACGCGTTGCACAATCTTCTAGTCTAGTTGCCACTCCTAATCTCGCTTTTCCGGCAAGCCGCCTAACATTATCTTTCTTTTCTTCGGGTCCGTCTTTAATCCTACTTTGATGCTGCTTTCGTTTACATCTCCAGAATTTTTTTCGTGATTCGGCACCGTCGTTACTGAAAAGCGCGATATCGTCCGCAAAACGCAAGTAGCTAAGATATTCTTCGTTAATCCTTATTCCTATTTTTGCGCGTTCTAGTTCTTTCAATATTTATAGTGAATGTACCGCGCATAACGTTGATGAGATTGTATCTCTTCGCATAGGCGTGCGCACCGGCCCCCGTAGTCACCTAAGAAGAGGTGGGCGCAAGGTCTGCCAAACACATTGAGTTAATAGGGAGGGGGCGGGGGGCGCCGTGATTAACCTTCGCCCCCCCCCCCCCCTCTAAAGGGGAACCCTGCTCACGCCTATGATTTTGCGCCTGACCCCATTCTCGATTAGGATTATCCTGCTTTTTTTGAGGAATACGGTGGCTGTGGGGTTGTTTTAGATGCTGGCTAAGGTATCTATAAATGTTTAGATATTCCTTTATGGCATAATTATTCCGGAACTGCTGGCGTGTGCTCATACCTGTGAATAAATTTGTGTTTATCACCTTGCAAATGTGTTCCTCCTTAATTTCTCAGACGCATGCGTAGTTGGTGCAGCAGGCCTTTCATCAATTTAGTTGTGTTAGAGACAATATTGACTTTCGTTCTCGGCCTTGCACGGTTAGAACGAGTTGTGGGTCTTAATCGCCCACTAAGACATCAGTAGAGCAGTCGTTCTAATTAGGCAGCATTTTTCGAATATGGCACCAATGGTAGTCGATGAATGCCGTTGGGCCGCGAATAGTCTATTTTAGCGCTGCTGATTTACAGTACAGTAACCACAGTAATACCGAGCTGCCGTGGTCGGCACGCAGCCATTTTACTTTATAACACGTGTATCAGCCTGCCTGATCAAGTTACTTTACGCATCGAGCAACTACCGCCGGTGTCCTCATATAAACTAGGTGCAGACCACGACGGTACAGTACTACCGTACTTAACGCATGGTAAGCCACCACTGCTAAAACATAATAACGGGTGTAAACGGTCACGCCGGCGGCTACCGGACGTCGGCGGGGCCGACACCACGCCAGCATCGGCTAGCATACATAGGCCCAATGACGGCTTGCCATCATCGGCTGATTAACGGCAGGCCCGTCTCGGACCGACGCTGGCTAGCCCACGTCGGCCCTAAGCCGGCAAGCCCGCATCGGCCCAACGGCGGCTAGCCCACGTCGGCCTGAAGCCGGCAAGCCCGCATCGGCCCTACGGCGGCTAGCCAACGTCGGGCCGATGCGGGTGAAAGTAGCGCGAGCGTGATTTGCCGACGTGGGGCCAATATTGCTGCCGTCATTTGCCGACGTTGGGCCAAGATCGGTCCAATGGCGGCGTGCTGCCTGGGAAGAGGCAAGGAAGATCAGAGAAAAGGTTACGCATTAATTCATTCCATGAAAAAAAAGAGTGCTGCGCAATCGTTATATTGTCCCAGCCATAAAGACTGCCACACTGAGCTCCAGTGTTTCACATGTGGTCCTTCCGTTCAGATTATGTACAGCACGGCAGTTATATTAAGTGGCAAAGGGTGAGCCGTTCTGTCACCTAACGTAAGGCGAGGTTCGTATTCTTACCATGATTTATTGCTTATTGGTGCTCTCAACCCAACATTGTGTCATTACATGAGTGGAATGAATACAGCCAAAAACAAAGGGAAGCGTCACAATGCCTTGGCAGGATGTGGAAGTAAAAGCACTACAAACGGTTTGAGCGAAATAACACAGTCTATTGTTTTATGAATTGCACAAACATTTGTATGTATGTCTATTGACTTGTATGTACATTTTTATATATGAGTAAGAAAAAATACTCTTCTGCATGTGCTGCTGCGGTACGGTATAAGCCTCCAGAACAACAGAAAATGGAACGGGAGTGCGTTTTCCTTTCCCCAAAATGCGGGCACACGCGTCATCATCACCAACACCGTAGCCCGTATTTTTTTCGAGCTGTGCTGTAAAAATGCGCACTCCGTCGATTTTCCCCCGTCTCTCCGCTCGTGTCTACACGAACCCCTGGTGCCTTCTAGGGAGCAGCAGTGTTGTACAAAACGTCGTTCCTGGAACTAGTTCATTTCGGAGGAACGGAGGAACGCCACCGTTCCGTTGAGAATCGGTGCAACGTTAGCGGTAACTCGTTACGCTTACGAGGGAACGCCGATGGAGTGGCGTTCCTTCTGTAGACGTTCCACGGCATTGAACAGTCGCACGCATTTACGCAGCACATCATGCAAAGCGGATGGGTGACCCCGTGTGCCACGAAGACCTCCCGCTTGCATTCGTGTGAGCAGGTGTGCATATTTTTGTGAGTGTCGTACCTTTGGTGCAGTCGCCGGTTTGCCCGTTGACTGGCGTTGTGCCACATCTTACGCCTACAGATTAGTCGGACTAAAGACTTTCGGCGAAGCATTGTCTCCACACCAAAGCAATTAGGTCGTGGGCCCGTGGGAACAGGTGCTTCTTCGACCGTGCTGTGCCATTTTACGACGAACGAGCAGCAGGTGCACTTCCTTACTGTGGTATGACAACGTGGAGTTGCGGACCTTGTCCCAACATACGTGGAGGGGACACGAGAACACAGATGAAACGAAATTTAAAGGCTTAAAAGGTCCCCTAAACCAAACAGATTTCGAAATTTAGTTGAACTCTGGCAGCTGTGCACGAGTATACAACGAACACGTAGCCGTGAAATTTTTTTGAAAACGCCGGAGTTTCACTGGATTCGCTCTTTCCTTCGCTACCCTCCGTTTGTCGGCTGGTCTCCTCACCCAAAGCCACTTAGCGCTCTTCGCCTAGTGCCCCTCCTAATCTCTCGTAGCATACGTCATCGCGGATGCGCTCGCCGAAACAGCGTCCGTTTCCGGTTGCCGCGACTCCGTCCTTTTTTTTTCAAAAGTACGCCCTTAGACATAATAACTATTGATTCAAAAATACACATACAAATTTGCTTCGTGTATGAAGTCATGTAGTGAGGGGGGTGAGGTCCAAGAATCCAGCGGTCAAGGTCGGGTGGTCGGCCAGGCCTGTTGCACGCAGGTGAGGATGACGGCTTATTTGCAGACCCGTGCAAGTCCACAATAAGTGTGTGGCAGTTACAGCGCGGATTGGGGCGTCGCAAAACTCCGTCCTTTTCACCTAACCGCTGTTGTTGCCGTGCCGGTCCGTGCTCCCACAAATCGTGCCGGTATGGACCCTGCGTTGAGCGCATGCCATTAAAGGATCGCCAATATGATGGACCCGTAAAATGGCACACCATGCCAGAGCACCTCCGCTCGAGAGCGGGCAGCTGCTTGCAGACAAACCGGAAGTCGAAAGTTCTTCTTCAGCCAATCGCAGCATCGACTGTCGATAACATCACAGATTCAACATGTTGACGTCGCATACGTCACCGGGGAAGCCCGAAAGTACCGGAGATGAGAAGGGATTGTTCCTTGGAACTTGTGGCGCGCCCGCGGCTTGTAGCGCTGCCACGTGTGGCATCGTTGATTGTTATGACATTCGGCGCACCATGCGCGTGTTTACTTGAAATGTTTGAAAAAATATCGGAGGTGGTTTGGGGCCCTTTAAAGCCGTGTCGGCCCCTTCTTAGAGCAGTCACCCGAACTGACTCTGTTGAACTTAACAATGTAGCTGACTGCGCTACATTGTTAACTGGGCTACAAGGGCTACACTGCTGACTGGGCTACACTGGGCTCTGTTGTACGGGCAGGCTATGTACAGTGACACCCACTACTTGCTATAAATTGCCAACACTGTTGTGAACTTGTGATGTCGCGAGCATAGCGTGTAGTAGTGCGAGCCGCAAGGCTGACTAGCCGACGTAGCCGCGTTCGTCGTACTTTCGCTTAGAAGCTGAACAGGATGACAAGCGTTTTGGAAAACGATAAGGAGTTCGTCGCGAGCTGGCACGGTACAGTCGAAGGACCTGTCCCCACGGGACCCCGACCCGTGTGGAGACGATGCTTCGCCGAAAGTCTGTAGGCTGACTAATCCCTCCGTGAGAAGAAGGGTTGCACGAGGGCAGAAAATGTGGTATAACACCAGTGAAATGACAAACTGGCGACGATTGGCCGGTATTAAGGCGGAGCGATGGGGGTAATAAAAAGCGGCCCTCGCAGGGGCGTAGGCAAGGGGGGGGGGGGGTTGGGGGTGTTCAAACCCCCCCCGAAATTTTTCAGTTTTGCTTGCGTATATATACACGCACACATACAAACCCACGCACAAACATACATAAAGTATGGTTGAACCCCCCCCCCCCCCCCGAAAAAAATTCTGGCTACGCCCCTGGGCCCTCGCATTCCTTCCGGTGTCTAAACGTGCTCAGATGTAACTCCTGTACAATGTATTGTACATATAAATCGCCTTAACTTGAAGTTAAACAGAGCACTTTTATTTGACATTCGAGAATCTGATATCCAACCCTATAATATCTTCTTTGGCATCTGGATTCTGTCGCTTCGGTGCTCAAGCGCTTTCGTGGAACGGCCATTGAAACTTGCCATTGAAGTGCTCACAAAAAAAAACGGGTACGTCTGTGGGACAACAACATCGAAATGCAACTCCTGCTGAGCTGAAACAAGAGACTGGGTGCAGTTTCTAGTGCAATAGATTCAATTATATTGATGCTTGTGAGTAACTTTCCATTTGCACTACTGAAGTGCAGTGTCCGAACCGCGCATTTGAATATGGAAGTGGAAAGTTTCATACGTGTTGCATTTGCAATAGACGAGGACTAAAGTTGCAGTTAAGCATGTAGGGAGTATGTGCCGTGCTACTTGACAAATACACGTCTTGGATTGTCTTTTCGTCTCCAAATAATAAGCTGTCGGCGATGTTCAAATTCGCACAGTATGCGCAATTATATGTGAATATTAAATTGCTAACTTTATTCGGAACCAGGATTGTCCGACACTGTATTTCATTCAGGAAAATGAGATGTAACGTTAATGTGACGAGATGTTCAAATTTGTAATTTTAAGTGGAATGCGTTCCTTTCGCGTTAAGGGAACTTGTAACGCGAACTCGTTTCAAAATTGGGAAGGAACAAGGAATGAGCTTTAGAGGAACGTGTGCAACACTCTCCCTTAGGGAGTTTGAACCCGAGGCAATTTGTTCGAGTAAAACACTTCACTTCGACAAGAAATTTAGAGAATCTTTCTGTTATGGGCATGTCTGACTCATACTGAGCTCGGTGCTTTCAGGACAACACAATGTCTAATGGCGGAAATATTGCGATCGGTTTGATTTAACAATGAACACCGAGATACCCTAGGGTGGATATCAAGTGTGTCCCGACAGAGCATCAGTTCCAAAGTCAGTCACATACTGCGCTGCATTATTTTGAATAGCTTCAATCGTATTAGCAGTAAGTACTGAGCCACAGTCCTATACTACAGCAGCATAGTGCAAGTTTGGGCGAACATTAGAAAAGAATATTATTTGTTTGACTTATGTGATGCTTTTCGGAGTTTTCTTTTGAAAAAGTAATGTACACGGCCCATGTTCAGAATTAGGTTACCTGAGAATGCAAGCTTCCAGGACGCCTTAATAGTGGCGCAAGTCCTAATGTTTATGCCAAACAAGAATGACATACATATTGCTCGACACCCGTTTCGACATTCCGCAAATCCCGCAAATAAAATAATCCAGAACTTAATCAGTCAATAATAAAGGGTCCGTGCAGCAGTCAACCCCTTTGCAGGGAGTTATTATCTTTCCAAATTATCGAATCACAACAATCTCGGAGTGCATTGCGTCACAAATCTCTTTCAGCGAAATTGTTTTGAATTCGTCAAGCATAAGCGGAGTTACAAGGGTCTGTCGCGTGTTCCGAGCGTTTTCCCTCTTCTTTCTTCCTGACGAGCGCACGGGAAGCTACGCAGGGAGGCATGACAAGGAGGCACGAAGCTACGTCATCACGCGTCATGAGCTTGAGCACTTCCGACAAGCGATATTTGGCTGACTTATTCAAAGGAGCGTTGAGCACAGATTGACACCCTCTTACGTCTACTTAGTTTCCAGTGTTGCAGGGCTTCTTTATTGCGAACCATTTCATTATGAAACAAAAGTGCCCTGATTATATCTATCACATTTTATGGCAGTGCTGGCAGCGAGAGTCCCGGCTCGCTGCCAGGCGATGGGACGATGGGCGATGGGGGAAGAAGAGCACGATGGCCACAGGAAGGCTCGCAGCTCACTCTCGACCGCCGCGGACAGTCTGTCGTGGCCGAGCTTTGCACCAGTGAAGACGACTTGCTGGGCGTCTCGGCCTCGTCGCTAAGGGGTTCTGTCTATCTATCTATCTAGTTGCGCCCATTTTGCTGCCATCGTCATTTCGCTGACTCTCTCTCTACAAGAAGTCATGGCATGACATGAGTATACCACGAACATGAATGATAGATCATGACACCCGTGTCATATGTACTACGTCATTACATACATGAGAAGCAGCTGTCTTTACGCCATGCTGGTTTTTTTGTTAACTTGCTACCTACCACCCCGCTGAGTACAGCCGACGTCTCGTGGTCTCTCCGTGCATCTAAGAAATATTCATAGCTTTTGTAGAAGTGCCTTCGCACAGAAGAGGTACACGAATTGGAGTACTACATCTTGTACAAGGCGGTCGATGTATGCAGGCGTCCTTGAACACAGATCACAGAACACAGAACACAGAACTCGGCTGCGCAGCTCGGGGCAGCCGAGAACTCAGCGGCTAAGGTTGTGTCTAGTGCATAATGGGAATAATGTGAATAATGCTTTGAAGTAGTCCTTGCTCCATTACGGGGGAGGTTTGCGCAGCTGTCCTCTGGCCATGGGGCATTCGTTGGGCATGCTACCGACCTCGTGTCGTGGAACGCGAAGAGGGACGCTACGCGCGTCGTGTCTTCCATCTAGCCTGGCCGTTAATTCTCACAGGGCGAGCGGAGAACGGCGTCGACAGGCGGGCGAGAGGGGGGCAGCGTAGGAGAGGAGAGAGAAGGGGTGGGGACGCGCATGCGCTCGAGCTCATCGCGGCGTTGTGCAGGAGAGAATTTCGGCATGTCTAGCCCGCGTTTCAGAGGAAGAGTGGAAAGGGGGATGGGAGAGGGGGAGGGGAGAGGGAAAGTGGTGATGGGGAGGGGAGAGGGAAAGTGGAGAGGGGAAGGGGAGAGGGTGAGTGGAGAGGAGAAAGGGGAGAGGGGTAGAGGGGAAGGGGAATGGTGAGGGAGAGTGGAGAGGAGGTATGTGGAGAGGGTATGCGCATGCGCAGTGAGGGTGGTCACGCCGCACACCACCACCACCACCACCGCCGGATTGAGCTCGACCTTAAGATACTTCGCATCTAAAAGCGGCAGCAGACGCGATGGAGGGGCTTTAGGATAAACGTTCTGCGGCACGTGGTGTCAATGTTCATGCGGCTTTTATTCACGCACTGCAGAGAAAAGTCGAACGGCCGTGCGCTGGCTTCTCCGGTTGGTGGCGTCTCTCACGCGGCGCCCGGTCACCGTTCCCATGTTCCAAAAAATGCGCAGATTGGACTAGCGGCGCAAGGCTAGAACCATCGGCGTAGCTAGTGTTCGGCCTAGCTAAGTTTTGCTACTATTGCCAAGCTTTTGTTGAGCGGCGAATATTTTGTCAGTAGTACTGAGTATGCCTTGATTTGGCTAGGCTTTGCTAGACATGTCACGTGACTATTTGCGACGCGATGTTTGCCTGATTTTAGAACTATCTATACAAGAATATAAATATGATGTACTCATTTCGTCTTGCAGCGCGTACATATTTTGTCCGCAATCACAAGCAGCAACACTGCACAACTGTCACTGACCTGCAGGGCGTTTACCGCGCACAGTGGTTCCGTTGCGTCATGTTGCCCGAGCATGATTTCGCTGAACACTTCAAGTGCTTCATCCACATTTGCTTAAGAGGGCTAGAATGCGAAAACCATCTTCTCCTTCTTCTCAGTCGATTGAATTGAACCCTGCCTCCCCCCTATTCCCCGCACCGAGACCTTTCTACACCCAAGGCGGTTCTGCACCGCTTCCCTGGTCGAACGAGCTGGAGGATTTCTGCACCTGACGTGGTTGAGCAGTGCCTCCGGGAGCGGCCACCTTTGAGTAAGAAACGGTTTCATTATGTGATTCTGTCAGGAATTTTGGCAATCTGTGGCGTCGTTACGACGTATAATTGTGACGTCATCACAAATTGGTGATATTTTGCATCCCACGTGTTGACGTCGACGGTCACTTCTCGCGATTGATGAGGCATCCAAGGTTTTCCCCTCAATAAATCGGAACGAAAGTCAAGGAGACAGCAAGTGCTGGACCTGTGAAGTCCGCAGAGATGATCTGCTGGAGCTTCGGATGTAGAATAATGCTATGCATGTTTTGAAACCGCACTTTTGCGAATGAGTTTCTAACCATGCACTCCTGATTCTGTTCCCTCCCCGACCCTATCGAGTGGGGAACCGCAACGTGAAAAATGCGGAAGAAGCTTTAATCCCAGCAAGCAGCTAGTCGAACACTAAATAGGTGTTGCATGCCTGCATGGGGCTCGGTTCTCTGTTTATGAAGTTTAACCCATTTAACCACTCACGTCTTCATGAACGCCTAATATAAAGGGGAGCCTTACTTTACCTCCAGCCGTAGGCTTTGCGCATCGGGGGACGCAGCAAGATCAGTCGCCGTTCTACTTCTGTTTTCTCTTTGGTCAACTTGACGAAACCAAAACAAAACGCTAATATCGATACCACTGAGAGCGTTTCAATAAGACGACAAACAAGACAAAGCGAGCGGAAGCACCTGCTCTCCTAAGCAGGTTCGACTTTTCAGTAATCTCGACGCAGCTTCTGTCGGCAATCGCTTGGTGGCTCCACTGTACGTGAAAGCTGTGAATAGAGTACTACATACACTATCATAAGCTTGCGCAGGGTTCCCCATTAGGGGGATGGGGGTGCAGAGTTTTAATTCACCCCCCCGCTCCGTTGGTCGACTCCGAAGGACAAGACGCTTCACAACAGAAGAAAAAAAACTAAAATGGGAAAGAAACATTTCTTTGAATGTAACATCAGGGGCCCTCGGCCGCAATTACTGTCAAGAATCTGCGTGGTCAAAAGTGAGTAAACGCACGGGACCGCCGCCCCTCCCCCCACCCTGTTCCCCTTGTGTGCACGCCTACGTACACTAATATGCGAGAGCGTATGCAGCAGTCCCTATACTTACAATGCACAGCAGCTAGGCTTAGCTTAAAACAAAATGTGACTAACTTGCAGTACTAAGTACACTACTTTCATAGAGCCTTATGCGGCTGTCCTTAATAGTTGGGGTACAGCCGAATACAATACAGAAAGCCGAATACAATACAAGACGGCTGCGGTGAGTGCCGCATAGAAGGAAACGTTATACTGAGTCCTTATGATGTCCCCTAACGCTATATCATGCGGCTTCTCGCTAAAAACGCCGTTGATATTTGTCTAAACCGCGATACCGATGCCGCTTTCAGCAAATGCCTTAATAGGTACCCATAAAAGTAAACTTTTCTTCCTTTCTTGCACAGATCTGTTGACTACAACACCAGGGGGACTTCACTGTGATTGAAAATCGTAATGTCTGCTGGAGATGGCTAATTAAATATATTTGGATGAATCAGCGACAACGTATTAGACTGCAGACGCAAACGCGTCGCTATCTTACTTAACTGGAATATTTATACGCTGACAGAAAATTTCTTATTTGTAGGCGTGCATACAACATTTGCACACACATCAGAAACTAACAGTGCCCCTTGTTCCTAAGATAACTCGATGAAGAAAGCACCTTCTTTTTTTTTCTTTTTCTGTTCATTCAATTGAATCCATCGCCCCGGCTCTCAACGCTTTCTGCGCCTACAGTGGTTTTGCGCTACATCCGGAATAAGAGGCCTTGCAAGCTTTCTGCACATCAGGTGCCTGCGGACTCGGCCCACATATGGCCAAGCGAGACGTCGTATGATGATCTAATCACATAATAATATGTGGCATCACGGTAACGTCACAACTGTTGTCGACTTATGGCATCATGACGACGTCATAGGGTGAGGTCATCATGTCATGATTATTTCTTGCATGAGTCGTGTTGACACAGACGCCGACGGTCTCTTTTTGTGTTTGACGAGACTTAAATGTCTCATCAACAACAACAACGCTTACAACAACAACGTGTTGTGCAGAAATGAAACAAAAGAAATACCATAGCTAGAAGTTATTCGTGCTTCAGCCAATATATTGAAATGATCTGAAAAGCCGCTCATCAATACCAATTTCTGGTGCATGTTGCTATCTCAAAAACTTTACCTATACATAAATTCATTGTTTATGTACAATTTCGCAGCTTGTGATCACTGTGACGGTGCTTAAGCAATTGGACTTATGCAACTGACCGCAGTAAAGTGCACAGAGACTATCCCTTCGCAAACGCTCTGTAATTTCGACTACACACCTCTCTTGGAAGGAAGAATTGTACGTCATCGACAGGATTTAACCTCGCGGAAGAAGCCCGTGCAAGCGCTGCTGCGCTTTTTGCGATCCGCTGGTCTTCCTGAACGACTATACACTCCGTTCGGGACCTATAGAGGGCGCCTTGAAAGACGCACACAGCGCCACTTGTGGTGCGGCGAGCGTGCAACGTTGAGAGCCGTAGCAGACAACAGTGCCTCATTGCTTTGACAGCTATGGCGGCGCAAGCACCCGTCGCTGGCGCGTTAGTGCTTCGAGCTGGATTTAAAGATATCGTAGTAGGATCGTTCTTCCGCGATGCCACCATTAAAAATGGGGAAAACCTGCACGAGAGCGGCCACGTTTTTGACGTGAGTGAGCGCTTTGCTACGGCGTCGTCAGTACTGACGGCTAAATGCGTGCGTCGCACAAGAGGCTTACTCCATAGCTATCGAGGCAAGCTGTCATTCTTTCATGCTTAAAATATTATTGGTGCATGCCCACTACCCATGTACTTGCAAAATGCTCAGAACATTTAGAATTATCCACGGCCACTCGCCGTGGAAACTTCGGCGAGTGGCCGGGCGGCGTTGTTATTCGTTGGCGGCTTCGTGTCACGTCGATTCGCAGCCACCAAGTATTTTGCTTGAAATTGTCGCGCGTAGCAACGACCTTATTGCAGCATCATCATCGCTCATCATGATCGTTTCTACCTCGCCGCTCGCGCGGTTCATGCCAAGAGCTTGAAGTGCGGGCGAGAAATAAACGTGTTACGATCGGCCCCTCTTCGTCTTTCGCTTCAAGTGATGTGGCGCCGACGACGGCACGGTCACGATCGGCCACCATCAGTCTACCTCATTCGCTACAACCTCTTTCGTTGTTTATGCTTCTTTCCGAAACAAACATTGCACTTCCGTCGCAACAGCGTTCGCAGAAAACTGCAACGACGGCCAGATGTAAGATGAAAATAAATAGCCTCGATTTTAGTTCCGTGTGCACATTTGTCTACATGCTGCACACTTTGTTTCGTCAACGCCGAATGATTACAGGGTCAGCTGTTTACTACAAGTATCAACCACTTAAAGTGCTTGCGCACTTGGCTCTCTCGTCTGCGCGAGCTCACCACGCTTTTATAATTTGCGCAAACTCTGGTGTAACCCAAGCTACGCCCTAGCGCAGAGGTGCGCAAACATTTTCGGTACCAAGGCGTTGGACTGGCCTAGTTGGTACATTGTCAAAATCGATAAAAAACCAGCGGTAAACACAGGACACAGTGAGTGTCCCGTCGTTTCCTCGCACTGTGTCCTGTGTTTACCACTGTTTCTTGTTTTTTTATTATCCATTTTAACATTTTCGGGACCACGACCTCTCGAAGCTTCCGAGTGCCATTTGGCTACCCCAGCCGTAGTCTTTCTGCTTTAATCGTAGGATATATCCGAAGAGCCGCGACCACCTGACATTTTTGTCCCTCAACCTCTCGGGGGAAAGGGATCGACTCCCAGTTAGCGCATCTCTAATTGAACAGCGGCGCTTCCGCCAGTACTAAAATCATGACTGCAGGAACAGCGCGAACGTAAAGCACGGTACGTAGAAGACACACATACGACGACACGAGCGCCGAATATCAGCTTATCTTCTGCAAGCACGGACGGCGACGACACATCCTTGGACGGCACACCCCCAACGAAATGTGTACTGCATGTCTTCGAGTGCCGAGAGGGATCCCAGTTTGTTCCGTCATGGCTGAAATGTACTGATGCTAGCGGCACAATAAAAACAAAACCGCAGAACGCGAGACAGCAGAGGGAGCGGGAACCAAGCTAACTTTTTTCGTCGCACAGCCGTGATCCACTTCTGCCGCTGCCCAATAAAGCACGGACGAGTTGAGAAACGGCGAAACGTCGTTCCCGCAGGGCACGACGTGTACCTGTTGGTACAACCGACGACGCAGCAGTTCATGACTGCGTCACAGAACACCTACAACTGCGTGCTAGCGGGCGCGGGAAAGCGTTCGCTTTTGCTCGGGCTCTCAACGACTGCCTTCTCTGACGGCCGCGCGGTGGCGCGACAGTCGCAGTGAACGGAGTGTATAGTTAGAACGCCCATCCTGTGAGTGTTTTAAAGGGACTGTCTACCACTCAGAAAAAGTTTTCTGACTGTGGTGAAAATGAGAAGATCGTTCGTCACATCGGCGGCAACGAGCATGCTTTGCCCCGTAAAAAAGGAATTAAATTTTTAATTTGATGTCCAAAATCGTGAAAGAATGACCGCTAGCGTCACCCAACGGCGATGTCACTCAGTCTACTGGTATGACAAGAAATCCTTGCAGGTAGACTCATTTTGCTTAAAAACAAACGTGTATAACTTGAAATTGTATTTTACGCACTTGAGGCACATTTCAGTTGCGTCCGAGAGTAATCTTTTGTTGTTGTTTTTTCTCACGGATACAAAAAGGCGCCCGGTGGCGCTGCTTGCGGCGCCGCCTTCGATTTCGTCTGCTTCAACTCATGCGCTATGCCATGCGGCTCTCCGCGCTGCTCGTACTGTGCCGCTGTATTGTTGTTAAGATGTCTCACATGTGCTGCGCTTTGAAGGCGCGCATTTATTGTTTCGTTTTGATGAATCGACTTGGCTTCGATTGCGGCAGCAGTGCTAAAATAAATGCATAGACTGCGATTACAGCCAAACAAGTGTTCTGTAATCGTATAATAAGGCTTAATTTAACCGCTAGCGCGCTGAAAACGGCTGTTACATTCATTACAATAGTGTTTAGCGAAAATAAAGCATCCCTACAGAAATCACATGTGCTTTCGGTTTTAATATTTACCGGCACTACAATCGTCATCGCGTCCACCAACCAGTGTTGCGGGCGCGTTTCACGCCAATGGAAGAAGACCGAACGCAGATAGAAAAAGTTTGTTTCGACGACGTCTACTCACTTTCCAGAGAAACCACTGCAAGGTTGGACACTTCAGACGGTACGCTTTCTATTGCGGTACAAAACAGAAAAGCGATGAAGGACGGTAGACAGTCCCTTAAACAGCTAAACTGTTGTTGCTCGCCGTAGTTTGTGCGGTGTCACCAGAAGAACATCACCGTCAACCGCCACGCGTTCTCTTCGTCCTCTCCTTAATCGTCATAGTTGTCGTCTTCATCTATTGATTCGCTCCCAAAACACAAGCGCCCATTTCTCCGGCGCGGGATGCAATGACTCTGATAGGCGAGACGACAAGTACAGAGAGAGAAAAATAGAGAAAACGTGAGGGAGAAAGCGAGATTTAGAGAGAGAGAAAGCAAGATAAATAAAGATCGAGAAAGAGAGAAATTCACAGGGAAATGTTTCTTCGCGAGCGTTCCGTGCGGGAGGGAGTAGTGCTTAATATTGGCGACGAGTGACTAATGCACGCTTGGAACAAGCACGCCGACGACCGACATTCAAACTCCGCATTCAGTGGCCGCTCATTCAGACCCCTTATGCGAGAGAATAAGGATCAATAAGTAGGTACCGCACTTTCCGCAGAAAGGCGTGGTACATATGTTACTTGCGTTAATGGGTTACTCCAAAACAAGAGCCATGGGGGGACACATCTCGCAGAGATATATACACATGGCGAAGATATGCTGATGGAACGCATAACCACCGTTATACCATTCCGTGCAGTCATTAGGAAACTAGGATGTAATGTAAAAAGAAAATATGTGTCTTGTTTCTTTTTATCCTTACAATGCAGAACGTATAGTTAACGTCCGACAATGCAAGTACAGTCAAAACGTGCGCCATCGAAAAATGACACAGTAAAGAGCTGAGCACGGTTGCTGGCGCACCGTGTTGTGTAGAGGCGACGGCATGTGGCGCTTCCGTAGATCTCATACCGAACCCTGGCGGACAGTAGCTCCACAGTGTTCTGCCGCGGTTATCGTACTCAAGAGCGTTTATAGAACCTGCTGATAGCCCCGGGGACTACACAGCGCGTGCAACGACAGCGTATCCACGTAACGTGCAGCGGTTGAAGCAGATGAACGATGTGAAGTGCTCAGCGAATTCATCGCCAGGCACGATGACAGAACGGAACCAGTGTGCACGATGAACGCCTTGCACGTCAGTGACGGGTGCGCAGTGTTCCTGGTTGTGAAAGCGGACGAAACATTTGTGCGCCGCAACACGGAATGAGGACATCATGTATGTAGTTTCGTGTTCTATATGCTTACGGTAACAACTTGATTGTGCCTATAAACATTTTCTGTTTTGCTTACGATGTTCGCTCCTAGCAGTGTACTCTCGGCATTAGAGCTCACGTGATCAAGTGTCATTCGCCCACTTGCACCGTGTACAAGGTCACAGGTCGCATATTGCTGATGCCGGTGCGCTTTTTTTTTGAACGCAAGAGCGGTGAGTGGATGCCGCGTGAGACACACTATCCAACTATAGAAGCCGGCACGCGGCCGATCGTGTTTTCTATATAGCGCACGAATAAAAGTCGTATAAACCATTCCATCACATGCCGTAGCCCGCGTATCAAAATACACGCCCCGCGTATGCACGCTGTTGCTCGCCCCATTTACCCGGCGCGTGGCCACCGGAAACTTGTTCAGTATGTTAAAACGATTCGTGGAGCAACGACCAAAGTACTTGTTTGTGTTCGTAAGCTTCCGATGCTTTAACCATGGGTCTATATTTCAGAATGTACGTAGTACGTACGTACTGCGTAAATTACGAGTATTGCCAGTCCTCGCCCAGCGTTCTTTAATGACGTGAAATAGCCCGGATTTTTCGTATCGCCGCTTCTAGCTTAAAGGCTGGCTGAAAGCCAGGACAGATGAAAGCAAAGCAGCAGCCTAAAACTAAATCATTTTTAAAAGCGATGCAAATTGCAGGCGCTTGCTCATAGGAACAGTAACTTGGTGTGTGCGAGAAAGCATCTTTGTTTTCTCATAAACTAAAAATAAGCAAGACCTTACAGTATAATTTGCAGTGCTCATATCGACTTCTTCAAGCTCAAGAATAGAATACTCGGTCGAAATGATTTCGCCAACGGTATCACTGTGGCCCAGCGTGTTGAGTTCAGGAACGTTGGTTTCGGATCGCCACGGCACGCTAATCACAGCTTCGCCACGGCAAAGGGAAGCACGGGCCCGTCGCCACTCCTAGTCCCCGTCGACCGACACGTCTAGCTTCGAGATGCACGGCTTTCTTTTCGAGAGCACGCACTTTCTTAGGACGCCTCATGGTTGCCTCGGCATGATCGGACGCAGCCAGACTATGAAATGTAGAGCGGAGGTTGCGCGCGATGCCTCCGTCTGTGGGTGTGGCTTGGCCAGGTGGTGCAGTATCTGGTCGCCATGTTTGCTTCCTGTTTCCTTCTATCTAATATTCTCTCTCTATGAGCACATGGCTTAAATGTGCCATGGGGCGCTGTGCGCGGCGTCTCCATCGGTGGCTATGCGCGGCGGTCTCCATCGCAGAGCGCGTGCTGTGCTCGGTGCTTGATAGGCGACGACGCGGCGATATTTTTGCAACAACACTGCCGTCTTCACGGTTTCACAAACAGCATTGCTGTTAAAATCGGCAGATTCCACGAATTTCGGGAATCGGTTTCATACGAAGCAGTCAGCGAGTAGCCGTCTATACTGCATATTGTGGCTTTGAGCCAAGCGTTGCGAGGTGGATCGACGTGTTTTTGTAAATGGAGTAGTTGTATGCACATCGTCGGCTTACCGAACGCTCGTCAACAACACGCTCATTTTAAGGCTAACTGATGATCTGACGTAACGCCAGCACTCACGTTAGAACACAGACGTCAGTTTTATCGAAAAGAAGTTTATGCTGCGGTGCGAGCGCGTGATTAAACAGTAATATCTGGCGGGTTTTCGAGCCAGCGCGCCCAGCGGACGAGTCGTGTGGCGAAGTGCGCATGCACGGTAAGCTGCGAAAGCCGGCGTATTTACTGAACGAGCGGCTCACACGCTCATTTCTTCTCCTCAGCGAAGCGTGCGCAGTGCACGAGCGTGCGACCGTTTTCCAAGATGGCAGCCCCCCACACGAGCGGCGTCTGCGTGTCGTCGGGGGCAACTCCAGTGAATCTAACACAATCTACTAAAATGCCTTTTGCAATATTCTTGAACGCAGTAGATTCAATTTTATTCGGCAGGTGACGAAGCAAAGACTGCACGATCGACAGTTTTTCAACCTTGTTCAACAGGTGGCGCGGCAATGGACTCCGCTGTAAATCTTATTTTATTCATGGGCTTTGCTCCCCTGAAACAAACAGGGCATCGCTCAGGTATCACTCTTCCTTTTGTGCTGTGCTCCGCTGCCCTCTCCGCTCGAAACGCTGGTTCGCAAACCCGCCTAGCTACTGCTTCATAACATCATTCGGTACCGTACTGCTCTGGTGTCGAACAACTTTTGAATATGGCTTACTGAGTCACAGGAGTACATATGTAATGTTTAGTAGTGTAATAAAAGCGCAGCCAACACTGGAACCACAAGTGACGTTTTCATCGACATCACGTCGCATAAGATCTTAGTTTTCTGGTACTAATAGTGTTGCAAAGGTTCTTTTTTCAAAGCAGTTTCAAGACCTGGGTGGCGCTGTGGTAGAATACTTTACTGCAACTCAGAATGCCTAGCTTCGATTCTCATTCTCTGCATTTGTCGGATGAACATGAACGCTACCGGTGCCGGACTTCTTAACTTTTACGCGTTTGAATTACCAATGTCTTACATTGGTAATTTGCATTTATTGGTATTTGGTTGTATTTATTTCAGGGGTGTGCGAATAGTGAAATTTTCCCTCAAATTGAATTCGAATCGAATAGTGCCGAAGAGTGGCCAAAAATATCGAATATCGAATCGACTATCGCATAGTATATTTATACAAAGTGTGTACCGCCGGCTACTGCAACACAAAAAGAAAAATCAGGGACGCTACGGCGTGCCGACAGTTTTATTACGCACTTGTTCGGGAGTAGCGTTTGTTCCAGCTTCAATGGGCGCGCAAGCATGTTGATTAAAAATCCGCCATTCTAGACAGCAGCGCCACTCCTAACCTACTAAGGACTGAAAGAGGGGGGTATGGTAGCTAGTTTTCTTTGCCCATGATGGCGCAATACGACTCATCTGATAACGATAATGTTGTGCTTCATCGCCATGGGCGCTCTTGGCCCAAAAGTCTTCGGGCGCCCGTTCACAGCAGCGTTTTAACTGCGTCCCGAAATGATGGGAGTTTCTGAATAAGTGGTTCGGTGCGGCAGTGGCAACTGCCCAGCGTGAACGAATTTTTACACGCAAAGCCAATGACTGAGGGCTTCGCAGGCCAAAGTCAGGACGTTTTACGGCGCTTGCGGCATAGGCGACCGAACTACTCAACAAGTTCGTGCCTTCATTTCGGGAACGAAGTTGTGAAGGGCTTGACAATTTGCTGATGTGTTTTTCTACGTGCGGATATGGCATAATCTCCTTCAATATCAGCATGGGCTCAATTTCGAACCAGGATGTCGGTGATAGTTTTAACGAAAGGCCTACTGAAACGACGTTAGCGTTAGTTTTAGCCACCGCACCCTGACCAAGTGGCACCATTGACATTTGTCGCGTTTTAGACATTCCTCCCGTCGAATTATTCCAAACTTCGAATACTAGCTCTTCGAAAATCGAATCGAATTATTCGTTTACGTACTATTCGATTCGAATTAGAAACTCGAATATTCGCACACCCCTGATTTATTTCCTTATTTCAGGCCTCCTTCAGTTACACCAGATCTCCGCCGTCGATCACTCAACCTCCTTCCCTTTCCCCCGGTCACGATGCTCATCCTTTCGCACTGGTCACGTGACCTCTTTTAGAGGCCAGCCGACCACACCGGCACATGGTTTGCACAGACAGCTTCGCTTTTAAACAGCAGTCAAAAGGCCGCTTATGCATTCGCCTAAAAGACTCGATCGAAGGCGAAAACCATCTTCTTCGTTTTCTTCGCCGTCGATTGTATCGATTCCCCTCCCCGAAAGCCTTTGCACTGCCTTCATGATCGGAGGCATTACAAGCTTTCCGCAACTCACGTGTTATGCACAAGGAGTTTTAAAACATAAACATAAGAGGCTTGAAACATAAATAAGTGAGCCTGTATTTATACCAATCTGTCAAGGCTTTGAAGTACTATATACTCTATTACGGGAGAGCTGGCTGCAGCTGTCCTTAGAATTTATTTTATGTGGAGAACGCGCACCCACTACCATTGGAGCCACTTTACAAGAAAGCGTATACCTAGTGCTTATCCTCTTCTACCGCCATAGTTTCACAACTCAATCATGCGGTTTCCCGCTAACTATACCGTCGTTATTTCTCTAAAACGCGATACCATTAGCGGATGAACAAACTTTCCAGTAAAGCATTGCCTCTTTTAGCAACGTGCCTTACGAGATCCCCTGAAAGTAAATTTTTCTTCCTTTCTTCTTGCTCAGAGCTACGCATTACAGCTAGAGGCGGACCTCTCTCGGACTCGGAATCGCAATGTCCGCTATTGGTGGCTAATTATCGAGGAAGGAAAAACTGAGCAGGGGCCCTGACGCCATTCTCTGTGAAGCCTCGGTGAAGCCCAAAGTCGGCTATATTGACTGGGCAGATTCTCCACTCGTCTTTACATGCGAACAGCGCAATAGAAGGCACGTCTCTCTTTCAGGCTCGAAAACCACGTGGCTGCCCGACACGTGTGCCGTGACAATCCGAAAACAACGGAACGGAAATCAACACGCCGGGTCACCGCGATACCATTGGCAAAATCATTTCGTCCGAGTAATGTGCTCTTGAGCTGACAGAAGTTGATATAATCATTTTACTTTATTCTTTAAGATCTTGCTTTTATTAGCATAAGACGGTTTCGCTGTTTAGTAACACAGGCCCTGGACCGCTTCCGGTTTCCTGCGCTGGCGTAGGCTAGCAGGATTGGCGGGGAACAAAAGCCTTGGCGAGTAGCCCGTAGAGTTTCAACACTTTTCTCCCTGTGTCTAGCAAAATATTTGAATTAAATATTCTTCTAAGCTAGACACAACACTAAAAGAGTTAGTCTTTAACTGTAAGCGCCTTTCTTTTATGTGAACCTGGAAAAAGAGTATTCCCTTACTCTGACAAATCATAAAAAAAGCGCTTTACGCTTCGGTGTTGCAGAATAATAAATGAGGTGACCGGAAGTTTTTTGGGGTACACCACGTGCTCCTGCTATCGCAGTCTTGAAACCGTCAATATGATATCGGACCAGTTAAGTTACTGTTACGATGACGAAGCGCCTCCAGTTTGCATAGCTTTCTTTAACGCATTAGTTTTATGCTGCTTCTTTGTTTCCACGTGTTCGGCCTTTCAGCCAGTCTGCGAGCTAGAAGCGACAATACGATAAAATCAGCACAATATCGCGGCGATATGAGATTACCGGCAGCACTCCCACTTCACGTACGTGTAGTACAGTGGTCAACTCTCATGTCTATAACGCCGGAGCGTCATGCTCGAAACTGCATGAGAGACATCTACAGCTTGGAACGGGCCACATCAGAGCATGCGCAGTGTCACTGATGCGCTCGCCATGTAATTTTCGTCCATGTTATCGCCGCGGCCGCGACAACTGATTGCGCCGTCAGAAGCGCTGTCAACCGTATAGCGCCTAAAAAAAAAGAGAGTGCAATCACCGGATCGGCGTGTTTTATACTGCGCACTTATTCTCGGTTCGCAGCATCATATCATACCGACAATGCGCCGGACAATGGATAAACTTATAAGTGGACGCAAATCTGCTGCTGGGACAATGTGACCGCGAACGGCAAATCAACACGCAGCATAGCTTTCATCGCGCGCTGACAACGGTTCGCTTCGTTTCCTTTCTTTTCTTTTTTTTTCTTTTTTGTTTTTGTGATAAATTGTTGACAGCGATTCCAACGGCCAAAGCAGTTGTTGCATTCGCGGTGATAACCAACGATCGAAAATGCAAGGTAGGCGCATCAGTGGGGCTGCGCATGCTCAGAGGTGCCCCGTTTTCAACTGTAGATGTCGCTCGTGCAGTTCGGAGCACGACGCTCCGTCGTTATAGATATGAGAGTTGACCACTGTACATTACGACATATAGATCCAGGGCTAAACCATGGGCAGGTTGCGAGCTCAAATACGTAGTTCGGTCGTGGCTTGATGAATCGTTCTTAGATAGTGAACCAGTTTCGGGCGGCCACGCACCAGGGAAGTGTGGCGAAGAACACGAAATTATATATATATGACATCCCCATTTCGTCTTGCGGGGCACAAATATTTCGTCCGCTGTGACAAGCACGAACACTGCACAGCCATCACTGACCTGCAAGGAGTTCATCGTGCGCACTTGTTGCGTTCTGTCATGGTGCCCGAGCGAGATTTCACTGAACACTTCAAATCTTTCATGTGCTTCGTCCGCTGTACGGTACGTGGATAAGCACTCGTTCCTCGCACTGTGCAGACCCTGTGGCTACGTACTTGCTCTATAAACGTTGGTGGATATAACAACCACCGGGAGAACACTCCTGAGGTAACAAAGCGGCACAAAGAATGCGTACTGTCCGGCACGGTTTGGTACGAGATCTACAGAAGCGCACATGCCGTCGCCGCTACAAAACACGGGGCGCCAAGTAACCATAGCAATGCCGCCATTGTTGCTAATGCATATGGCCGATAAAACGTCATTTCCTCCACACTTCTCTCCCAGCGTGCGGACTGGGTTCGCCCTCTCCTCAGTTCTTTCCTTCTCCATGTGGCTGATACGCCTGTCCTTATTATGTCCTTAGAGTCGCACGCGCCATCATGCGCCGACGCAGGGCAGCACGAAGAAAAAAGAGCTCCGAACTCAGTCCTCTACATCAGCAGCGAGTTCAGGCTTCACACTTGGTTCGTCGCCTCATACGCCATTTCCGGACACCATCATGCAATGTTCACTCGTAGGTACATCGGGCTCGTCGTCGTGGGCTACGGTGTAAATCATCTTGTATCCGCCAAGGAATGTCTACCGGCGCTGCTGAATCTAGCAGCAACAATCTTAGTAATCATTTCGCTGAGAGCGCACGCCTTTCTTTGTGCGGTGCGAGACTACTGCTGCGGAAAACCGCTTCCCCGCACTGCGTTCGCGCAGAGCGGGTTCGTAAACTGAACGAACAGCTGTTTATACTGGAAAAGATTCACGCACGGACGGTCCTCCAAATCGTACGCAGTTCCGTACAGTGCCATTTTTCGATAGCGCACGCCTTTTCTGAATTTGCATTGCCGGATTCGACTACATATTGTTCTGCGTTGTAACGAAGAAAAAAAAAACGAGAGACGTTTTTATCCTGCGTACATTGCATCGCGCTTTCCTACTCAATGCAAGGAATGCTCTAACGGTGGTCACACATTCTCTCAGAATTTCTTGGTCATATGCTATGTCTCTGCGAGGGAAGTCGCCCCACGGCTCCCATTTGAATGGAAGGCATTAACACAAGTAACATATATGCCGCGCCTTTCTACACAAAATGCGGCAACTACTAATTGGTCCTTGTTTTCTCGGTTACATAGTCTGAACGAGCGGTCACTGAATGCGGAGTTTGAATGTCGGTTGTCGGCGTGGTAGTTTTGACAACGATTTCGGGGCATCTCCATCCAAGCTTGTATTAGTTACTCGTCCCCGATGTCAGTCACTACCACCACTCGCACGAAACACTCGCGCGATTTTATAGAAGAAATTGCAAGGGTGTCAGCTCACGCGTCATGTCCGCCTTTCGCTTCTCGCTCGCACTTATAGCTATACTTAAACTTCACACCGATGAGGCATGGTCAAAGCATGCCTCAACGATCATTGCGCTCATTTCACCAGACATCTCCATATCATTAAGGCGAATACCTTACATGGTTCATGAGTAAAGAATGCTTCGAGATTTTGCAAGAAGTGAAGATGCATCGCGAGACCTTGCCGGCGTGTCGGCATGGACTCGAGCGATCAAATAAATCAATGTAATAATAATAATAATAATAATAATAATAATAATAATAATAATAATAATAATAATAATGTTTATTTCCACCGATACAAAGTTGATGGAGGGGGTGAGAATAAAAGCGACTGTCCGCTTGACCACGTTCTCAGCCTCCTATACTTCAGACAGAGGCAGTGGCGGCAACAGAACACAAGATCTGACGAAGATATACAACCTTATAGAATTTAGTAATAACACAAATTCGAAAGAGCTTTGCGGTACTGCCAGAAAAAAAATAAACACAATGCAATAAACATATATACAAGCACAGATCAAATGTCAGTACATAAACTACAAATACACTAAGCACAAAATTCCCCGCAGGGGCGTCTGTGAAAGCAGGCGTCTGTGGAAGCGAGCTAACGGGGGGGGGGGCGCTTTGACCCCCTCCCACGCCTAGCCGTGCGTGGCATTGCCGTGTCCGGGGAAAAGGGGATCCTGGGGGTTGAGCCGATGCCGGGTAATCGGACCTTTGGGGCCCCCCGGCAGAGGCAACACACCCCTTTGGCCACGGCTTCACGTAGACGGCACCCCTGGGCTGACCCACCCAGGGGAAATCGGCAGTCGCCTTTTCCTGTCTCTCTCTCCCCTCACATCTTCGTCTTTTCTCCCACTTTTCGTCCTTCCTGTCTTCTCCTCACTTCTATTTACTTCCGTTTTCCTGGCGGCGAGGGTTAACCTTGTGTGTGTGCCCTCTCTTGGGCACATCATATTTGGTTATAGTGGCTGTGTACAGCTGACGTTGGCATGCCTTATATACATCTAAGTGCTGTCGCGTCCCCATGTTGGGCTCCACGGTGGGCGGCTGGCATAGCTGCCGGATTGATACATAATTTATGGCTTCCGCTTCCTTCCCCCCACTGCATGATCGTCCTCCTCTCACAAAGAGAGGGCGCACCGAAGACACCTGTTTTCAGAAACCAAAAAAATTTTCCCACGATTCCACATAATCCACTGCGAAAACCTTTAAAAGAACGCAAGAACGATTTCTCCTTTTGTTGTCTCAAGATGCCTGACCGATAGACTCGGTCAAGGTTATAAGGTGACAAGAATGGCTAGTGGTGACCTTCTCCTTGAAATTCAAAACAAGACACAGTTCGAAAATCTCTCCAAAGTCGTCTCTTTCGGAACGACACCTCTTTCTGTCACACCGCACCGTTCCCTTAACAGCTCCCAAGGTGTAGTGTCCGACCAAGACCTACTCGACCTGACAGAAACTGAGCTCCTCGAAGTCTGGAGTGAACAGCACGTGATAAATGTACAGCGGATCAAAATCAGGCGCGATGAGAAAGAAATCCTCACAAAACACCTAATCCGCACTTTTGGCACAAGCACACTACCAGAACATATCGAAACTGGATACCTGAAACTAAAGGTCAGACCGTACATACCAAACCAGCGGCGTTGCTTCAAGTGCCAGCGCTTCGGTCACGGCTCCCAGAGCTGCCGTGGCCGTCAAACCTGTGCCAAGTGCAGCTGACACGAACACCCTAGTGACAACTGTGCTGAAATTCCCCACTGTGCAAACTGCGATGGCGGACACGCAGCGTACTCTCGCACGTGTTCTTCATGGAAAAAGGAAAAAGAAATAATCACACTCAAGGTAACAGAAAACATCTCTTTTAGGGAGGCGCGCCAACGCCTTTCTATCGCACGGGGTCATTTGTACGCGGACGTGGCATGCAACGCGACAGTGCCACAAGGGTTCCCGGTGACCGCACGTACCACGCACAGTGAACGGGCGGTAGCGCCATCCGCCCCCTCAGCGGAAGCAGCCCGTGCTACTCTGCAACCAAACGGCAGGCAGGCCTCCGGATCTGCAGGCCCAGGGCCTTCTGCTCAGGCAGAGAGCCCCAAAATTCCGACACCCGTGCGCGTAACACGTGAACGGGCATCCAGCGTCTCTACCGAGGCGATGGACACAATGGCAAGCCCAACGTCGTCTCAGGCGCCGAAGGAACGGCGCAGCTCGTTGGAGCGCGCCAAAAAAGAAGAAGCCCGCATCAGAGGGCCTGGAAAGTGTTCTGTGACTTAAGGCAATAGTTTTTCAGTACACACAGCATTAATTTACACCCATAATGGATACACAAATTACACAATGGAACGTCAGAGGTCTTCTTAGAAACCTCGACGATATCCAAGAGCTGCTACATGAACACACACCAAAATTGCTGTGTGTACAAGAAACACTCTTAAAATTCAAAAACACGAATTTTCTACGCCAATATGTCATATTCCGAAACGACCGGGATGATTCTGTCGCGTCATCTGGTGGCGTAGCCGTCATAGTTAACCAAGGAATTGCATGCACCCACTTACCAATCCAAACATCCCTTGAGGCAGTGGCTGTTCCAGCCATTCTCTTCAACAAACTGATCACAATCTGCTCACTGTACATAGCCCCGCACTACCAGCTCCAAAAACATCAATTCGAGTCCTTAATAGATCAACTTCCAGAACCATTTCGGGTCCTTGGAGACTTAAATGCGCACAACAGTCTATGGGGTGACTCTCGCTGCGATGCGCGAGGCCGCCTGATTGAACAGTTCCTTTTCTCTTCTCGCGCATGTCTCTTGAATCAAAAACAACCAACATATTATAGCCTTGCAAACAGAACATTCTCATCCATAGACCTCAGCATAACATCTCCATCACTTCTGCCCCTAGTTAAGTGGAAAGTTATCAATAATCCTTACGGAAGTGATCACTTTCCAATACTTCTGAACACACCAATAACAAATGAATGTCCCCCTCAGGTTCCAAAATGGCAGATTGAGAAAGCCGATTGGGAACAGTTTCAGAAAGTTACACTCCTAAGTTGGATGGACATGTCTTCCTTAAGCATAGATGCAGCTGTAGAATACTTTACTGCATTTTTGATTGATGCTGCAACTAAGTGTGTACCACAAACAAGTGGACTGCCCGGCAAACGACGTGTGGCGTGGTGGAACACCGAGTGTCGAAATGCGCGCAAAAAACAAAACAAAGCATGGAGGCTGCTTCGCGACTCGCCGACAGCCGACAATCTGGATAGTTTTAAGAACATTAAGTCCCAAGGCAGGAGAACGCGCCGACAAGCAAGAAGGGAAAGTTGGCAGAAGTTTTTTTCGGGCATCAATTCATATACACAGGAGGCTAAAGTCTGGAACATGGTTAGTAGGGTAGCAGGTAGGCAAGCACATTCACTTCCTCTAGTTAACAGACAAGGCGATAGCTTGGAAGACCAGGCAAACTTCCTCGGCGCACACTTCGCAGATGTGTCCAGCTCGTCGCACTATTCCGAGGCATTCCAACGCTACAAAACAAGAATTGAAAAGCAGAAACTAGAGTGTAAAAGCACAAAAGACGAGGAGGGATCACGGTGTAAGAAAGAGTTAGGTGCTGACACTCGCCGCTCCGCTTGAGGAGAGGGCGCGGGCAGATTGTGTTCGCCGATGACCTTGAGCCACGAGCAGTTTTCGCGGCGCGCGTTGAGATGGCGCTACGGTCAGGGGTCTCAGGGGCTCGCGCGGCGCTCATTCTGAAATTCTCGCGCAAAGAAAGATCTTCCTGAAAGCTTTGTGTGCATGACATTTTGTGATTTATAAACGCGTTGCCCTGTGCCTGTGAGCCCTGTCAGTGCATTTGTTTTGCTAATTCTTCTATTGTGATTGAGTGCACGTATACCTCGACGCTGTGTATGATGCCGAGTACCCTTTAGCGGCCTTGTAGCTGGCTGCGCCTCGAAATGGGCAAAAAAAGCGTGTGTCGCTTTTCAAGGCTCGGCGCGTGAACCATAGCTCTTAGATAATTGGCGACGGGCGATTCCGAGAGCAGACAGAGTTTTGGAGCATACTGACCATGTGTGCGCAAGCATTTCCCGGAAGAAGCGATCTCTGCAACATATCATGCAGAGTACAAGGGAAACGTCCTGTTGCGCGCCCGAAAGAGACCTACGCTCTCTTCGGATGCTGTGTCTAGCATTTTCGACGGCTGCCCAAAATACCTGACCGTGCAGCAAAGAACCAGGAAACCTCCGCGAAACGGCAGGCTCTGCTGCCGCCTTCTCGGAAGCAACGGGGGCGAAAAGGTTCAACTGCTTCGGAAGTGCCTTACCCGGCCGCTGAATGTACGCCAAATGTATTGCACGTAGAGACAGCGACTCCACGGCATGGCGATGCTGAATCAAAGGGCACGCAACGCAAGAGGCCGCGTTGCGACTTCAGCAGCGACGAGCCTCCTCCACGTGAAGAACAGGAGGCTTTTGAACACAACACTGACAGTGTGAGTGGCCTGCGCTACCGACACACGTCGTCATCAAGCCGGAAAGGCAATTTTATGTTTTAAATTCAGATGCCACTTTTTGAGCTGCCTCATCTATGCCTATAATTAGGACAAAGAAACATTAAATAATGTAGAACAGAAATCATTGTAAATACTACTTCTCTGATGCAGTCGCGTTTTTTTACGTTCCCGGTATTTACGTGATTATAATCAGTTTGCCAGGGGTTGACCTTCGGGACCCCATGAAGTTCTTCACACCATATCATGCAGCCGACATTGCCAGAGGCCAAAATGCAGCAAATGCGAGACGCTAACCGCAGGACTGGCAGGGGTCGCGTGTCGATTGAAGTTCTTCATAGAACGCGTGTAAGCTTCGTGATACATTGGTTGAAACTTGTCTGACGGAGTTTTTTTTTTCGTTCAGCTTGCTAAGCAACTAGAGCGCAACAGCGATATCCACACGCAGACACTCACACATACACACAAACACACACACACACAAATGCACACGCACACATGCCCTCACACACGGAATACGCACACAAACGCACACACGGACATGCATACAGACAGGCACACATACGCACGCACGCACGCAAATGCACACACACGAGCGCACGCGCACAAATGCACACACGCGCACGCACATGTCCTTACACACGCGCACGCACACATGCACTCACACACACAGACACACGCGCACGCACACAAACGCACATGTATACAGACACGCACACATACGCATGCACGCACGCAAATGCACACACACGCGCACGCACATGTCCTTAAACACGCGCACGCACTCACACACACGCGATACACACAAACACGCACAGACATGCACGCGCATGCACACAAATGCACACACCCACATGCACGCAGGCGCGCACACATACGCACGCACGCACGTAAATGCACACACACGCAGGTACATGCCCTTCCTGCACACGCGCACGCACTCGCACACACGCAGACACACACGCGAGCGTGCACGCAATACACACACACATGCACGCGCACGCACACAAATGCACACACGTACATGCACACATACGCACACACATACGCACGCACGCAAATGTACACATACGCGCAGGCACATGCCCTTACACACGCGCACGCACTCACACACGCGCGCGCGCATGCACACACGCAATACACACACACATGCACGCGCACGCACACAAATGCACACACGCACATGCACACAGACGCGCACACATACGCACGCACGCAAATGCACACACACGCACGCACATATGCCCTTACGCGCACGCACACATGTACTCACACACACGCAGGCACATGACGCACACACACATACACAGGCTCACACACACGCGCGCAAGCACACACTCGCAATACACACACGCGCGCAAGCACACACTCGCAATACACACACGCGCGCACACACACGAGCACGCACGCACACTATCGTCTTGCTTATCGCTAGCGTGCCCGCGCTCTTGGGTGGAGACTGCCTCAAGGGGAGCCAAAGCGCAAACGCCCTCGAGCTGCTATCCTTCGAGTTGATATCCTTATAGCAGCTACCTCGAATTTTCACTCACGGCCAACGCTGCTTTTTTGCTCAGAACCAAAGACGCCGACGCCGCCGACACCGGAATTTCAGCGAAACGAGCTCTTTAACGCGGTCGCGTCAAAATACGACCGCTCTGCAGACCAACGTTTGCTGCTGTCGGAACATTTATATGACGAGAACGCTGTTGGGAATTAATCTTCCGATACAATTAAAAATCAATTTCGTTACTGCAGAATCTCAGTGTACTAATTTATTCACATCTATGTGCATAGGTATATCGAACGTAATAAACAAGCGAGGCTGCGCAGCAATAACCTACTACGCGCGGATCGGCGCCTTTCCCCAGTGAGCCCCCGTATGTTAGCGCCACCTGTCGCAGCCAAAGGAAACAGCCAAGGCGGCGAACACAATCTGGACGCGGCGCCGGCGGCAGAGTCATCACCTAACTTATTCTTACACCGTGGGAGGGATACAATGAACCTTTCCGCTTAGCTGAGCTAAAGGCATCGCTGAACTGCTGTAATAAGTCCTCACCACCATGTGGGCAGCTGGGTATATTCCATTGCTATGGAAAGAAGCGATAGTCATAGCGGTACTTAAACAAGGCAAAGACCCGTCCTTAGCCGCCAGCTACAGGCCAATAGCGTTAACAAGCTGTCTATGCAAACTATATGAGAAAATGTTAAACCGGCGCTTAATTCACTTTCTAGAAAGTAACAGTATACTAGACCCCCTTCAGTGTGGTTTCAGAGAGAGGAGGTCGACAATAGACCACCTTGTTCGCATAGAGACATACATCAGAGATGCATTTATTCATAGGCAGTTTGTACTTTCGGTATTCCTAGACATAGAGAAAGCGTACGATACCACATGGCGATTCGGGATTATACGCGATCTTGCCGCCATGGGCATCCATGGGAACATGTTAAACACAATTGAAAGTTATCTGTCTAACCGAACCTTTCGCGTAAAAGTGGGAAATGCTCTCTCTAGATCGTTCACCCAAGAGACTGGTGTTCCGCAAGGGGGCGTGCTTAGTTGCACACTCTTTCTTGTAAAAATGAACTCTCTGCAGTCAGTAATTCCAAGCGCGATGTTTTATTCCGTGTATGTTGATGATGTGCAGATGAGTTTCAAATCATGCAATATGTCTATCTGCGAACAACAAGTGCAGCTTGGAATGAATAAATTCTCTAAATGGGCGGATGAGAATGGCTTTAAAATAAACACCCAGAAGAGTACTTGCGTACTTTTCTCCAACAAACGAGGGGTAATGCCACTACCAAGTATTGCGATCAATGGAGACCAACTCTCTGTGAGCAGCGAGCATAAATTCCTGGGAACCACTTTAGATTCTAAGCTCACGTTTATACCCCATATTAAATATGTAAAAATGAAATGTCTGAAAGCGATGAACGTCCTAAAGCTTCTATCACGTACAACATGGGGTAGTGATCGAAAGTGCCTCTTGAAGTTGTACAAAAGTCTTGTCTGGTCGCGCCTTGATTATGCCTCTATAATTTATCATTCCGCAACGCCAAGTGCATTAAAAATCCTAGACCCCGTTCACCATCTGGGTATCCGACTTCCAAGCGGTGCTTTCAGGACAAGTCCGATCCAGAGCCTCTATGTAGAGTCGAATAGTGGTCACTTCACCTACAGCGATCCTATAGTAGTTTCACATATTTTATAAAGGTACGCGCAAACATCAAACATCCTTCTTATTCAACTATAAACGATATGACCGCTGCCACCCTCTTCCATAATCGACCCGCAGCGAGAAAGCCGTTCTCTTTGCGTGTGAGAAACTTAAGTGAGGAAATAGATGTTCCACTGCTCGAACTTTGTCCTATGCCCCCAGCGAAACTTTTACAGCCGTGGCAGTGGCAGCTTATACAATGTGACACCTCATTTGTCGAGATCACTAAACACGCACCAGAAGCACATATTAAAATGCATTTCCGACAACTCCAGTCCAACTACTCATGCGTTGAGTTTTATACCGACGCTTCTAAGTCGCATGCAGGGGTGGCTTATGCAGCCGTCGGACCATCCTTCTCGGAATCCGGTGTACTGCACCCGGAAACAAGTATCTTTACGGCTGAGGGTTATGCACTATTGTCGGCTGTGAAGCATATACGGAAATCAAACATACAAAAATCAATTATATTTACAGACTCGTTAAGCGCCGTAAATGCATGAAGATCACTTTTTAGATTCAGAAACCCGGTAATAATAGTGCTGTATTCCGTTCTGTGTACAGCGTATATGTCCAACCAGCATGTTACTATTTGCTGGGTACCTGGCCGTAGAAGCATCGAGGGCAATGTGTTAGCTGACCAAATGGCCACGTCAATTATATTGCGCGCTATTAACCCTACCGCTACTGTCCCTGCAGCAGATCTAAAACCCTTCCTACGTAAGAAACTGCGAAGCCACTGGCAACGCTTGTGGGACACAGAAATAAATAATAAGCTTCACTTGATCAGGCCGCAGTTAGGTTACTGGCCCTCCGCTACGAGAACACGGCAAACTGATGTCCTATTCTGTCGCCTCAGAATAGGACACACGTATGGTACCCATAGCTTTCTGCTGACTGGCGATGAACCTCCTACATGTGGTAGATGTGGCGAGAGGCTAACCGCCCTCCACGACCTCCTGGAGTGTCCGGAAGCTGAAAGAGAGAAAGAAATATTTTCCTTTAGCATACCGCTATCATCTTCCTCTACATCCTATTATGTTTCTCGGCGAAGAGCCGCTTTTTCACGCAAAAGCAGTCCTTGGCTTTTTAAAAGATGTAGTATCGAATGTTTTAGACCAACAAGTTCATAGCGCATCCTCTGTCCAGAAGATGCCGCTGTGATAGCAGCTTTCAATGAACCCATGCCTCCATGCCCTTGTTTAGGGCTCTGCCAAGGCACTAGAGCTCCACGCCAAGTTTTTATTTTATATTCGTATCATTTTTAATGAATTTATGTCTCCATAGCACACATCATTTGTTATTGCCATAATTTTACTCTATGTATATCTTACGCACTTACAGCGACTGTTTTTAGGCCCATTTACAGCCACGTCACATCTGTTTTATCCACACTGCGTAACGGACAGTTCATCATCGCTCTGGCGCTCTTTGGCCACATCTGGCCCTTGCGCCATTAAACTCCACTAATCAATCAATCAATAAGTCCTCACCAGGCAGCGACCGTTTAGTATACGAAATGCTGAAACACCTGCCCTACGAAACGCAAAAAGCCCTCCTTTCCTTGTATAATGCGGTTTGGTTTTCCGGCGAGATCCCTTCTGCCTGGAAAGAAGCCATTATTATTCCCATTCTAAAAGAGGGCCATTATTATTCCCATCTAATAAAAGCCATTATTATTCCCATCCTCAGTTTCCATTTATAGGCCTATAGCCCTAACAAGCTGTCTAAGCAAGGTTTTTGAAAATATTGCTACGTGCGATAAACAGGCTCCTCCTACACCTCCTTGAAACAAACAATCTACTCGACCCCTACCAGTGTGCGTTCCGAGAAGGTAGATCCATGACCGACCACCTCTTACGTATCGAGGCACAAATTCGTGACGCTTTCATCCATAAACAGTTCTTCCTTTCTGTGTTCCTCGACATGGAAAAGGCCTATGACACAACATGGCACTTTGGAATATTGAAAGACCTGTCACACATAGGTGTGCGGGGAAAAATGTTAACTATTATAGAGAGCTATTTGTCCGATCGTACATTCCGTGTTCGTGTAGGCAATGTCTTGTCCCAAGCATTTGTCCAAGAAACAGGAGTGCCGCAAGGAGGTGTACTAAGTTGTACACTTTTCATTATCAAAATGAATTCCCTGCGTCTGTGCATCCCACGTAACATGTTTTATTGCACATATATCGACGATGTACAGATCGGTTTTAAATCCTGCAACCTTTGAATGTGTGAGCGGCAGGTCCAGCTGGGCCTGAACAAGGTTTCTAAATGGGCAGATCAGAATGGGTTTATACTGAATGCACAAAAAAGCACTTGTGTCTTCTTCTCTAGAAAGAGAGGCCTTCATACGGATCCAGACATTGACCTACATAGTCAGCGTATGTCGGTAAAAACGAAGCACAAGTTTTTAGGGCTAATTCTAGACACTAAATTTACCTTTACATCACACACGAAGTACATAAAAACAAGTGCATAAAAACTATGAATATCCTAAAAGTGTTGTCACGCACTACGTGGGGTAGTGACAAAAAGTGTCTGATGAATGTTTACAAAAGCCTTATACGCACGCGCCTAGATTATGGAGCGATAATCTACCAGTCTGCGACACCAAGCGCCTTGAAGATGCTTGACCCAGTCCGCCATTTAGGCATTCGTCTTTCTACGGGTGCTTTTCGTACTAGCCCCATAGAAAGCCTTTACGTTGAATCGAACGAGTGGTCGTTACACCTCCAGAGATCTTACCTTTCGTTCGTATATTTCCTCAAGGTGAACGCAAACAAGGAACACCTCTCACACACCACAATCAGTGAGTTGTCCGCTTCTGAACTCTTCCACAACCGTCCTTCGATGAGACAGCCCTACTCACTTCGTGTGAGGGGCCTAGCTGAAGAAACGGGTGTGCCACTTCTCGAACACTCTCTAATCGCTCCCGCTGCACATCTCCCGCCGTGGCAGTGGCAGATTATAGATTGTGATGTTTCTTTCGTGGAAGTTACGAAGCACGCGCCACTTGCACACATCCGCGCACACTTCCTCGAATCACAACACAAGTACTCATAATCCTGAATTCTTCACAGACGCCTCAAAGTCTAACACTTCTGTGTCGTACGCAGCGGTTGGCACATCCTTTTCACATACTGGCGTTCTGCACCCGAATACAAGCATATTTACAGCAGAGGCATACGCCATACTTGCGGCCGTCAAACACATTAAACAATTAAAACTACAAAGTGCAGTGATATACACGGATTCCTTAAGTCTAGTGAAAGCCCTAAAAACTCTGAAAAACACATATATCCTGTCATTGTCTCACTATACTCACTTTTATGCACAATCTACACACTCCAACAACATGTCATAGTGTGCTGGGTGCCAGGGCACCGCGAGATCCAAGGAAACGTGTTGGCGGACCAACTAGCAGCATCCGCCCACGAAAACAGTCCCAGTACATCCGTAGCTATCCCTCCAATAGACCTAAAACGACTCCTCAAGAGAAAGCTCAGGGCCTTTTGGCAGAGCACATGGGATAGGCACACACAAAATTGGGGGGACGCTTAAGCTTCGCCTTTAAGAGTTGAACGCGATAGGGATATCCTGCCCCTAGTGCGCACTTCGAACACTACGAGTGTTTAACAGAATGCGCGCACTAAGGTGTGTGCCTTATGTAATGGGTAGCATGCTTTAAACCAGGGGCAATTATGCGCGACAAACGTTTTCGAAATTGCGATGCACCCACTACGTGCTCTTAAGGAATACGCGCAGTAATGTGCCTTCTGTAATGGGTGGCTGTCTTTAAGCCACAAAGTCGTTATGATGATGACATGGTGTGACACCCGATGGCAATGTACGCTTGTACCACGCAATATTACTGCGATATTGCATCTCGTACTGTGACACCTGTATACAGGACGCGTATTTTTGGGAAGCATGAAAGTTACTTTCAATGCTGCCCCAAGCAGAGGCGTGGCTGTGTGGTAAAACACCTGCTTGCCACGCAGACGGCCTGGGTTCGATTGTTACTCGGATCCAATATTTTTATTATTTATTTTATTTGCAGCTTTATCGATTTTTCGGTCACGGACAAGATGATGATTTTTCGCTCACAACCAACGGTGCCGACGCCGACGGCGGAATTTCTGCGATACGAGCTCTTTAACGCTATCGCGTTAAAATAAACTGCACGTTACCAAGCCGCAACTAGATAATTGTCTGCCAGTATCAAAATCACACCACACAGAAGCTACACTCTGCAGACTTAGGATTGGCCAAACATACAGTACACATTCATACATTTTGTCCGGAGGCGATCCACCTGTGTGTGACCATTGTGGCGACCCCCTCACTGTACTGCACACCTTACTGCAATGCACGGAACTAGACGCTCTCAGAAAAAAGCATTTTTCATCCATATACCTGCATACCCACTCCATCCTGTTATGTTAATTGGCAGAGAACACCATTTTAAATATCAGTCCCTCTGCATTCCTAAAAGATGTACACAATTTTAACGTTATTTTTCCAGGCGCTCCGTAGCACGGCCTCATGATTGAGGCTGCTGCTACGGTTTCTATCAAAGGAAGCACCTGCCTCCCGGCCTTTGGGATCAAAGGCCTTGAGGAGGCACTCGTGCTGTTATCCCGCATCTCACTTGTAAATACCATGCTCACTCGTCATTTATCCCACACCCATAGATCACACCACTTGTCACTGCCATGATTTTATACTGTATACACATTTTTACGCTTCTTTATAGCGCGTAATTTTAGGCCTCTATACAGCCACAATACACCCTGTCATCGTAATCATTGGTCATCGCTAACACCACAGAAGAGAAATGGCGCTCTTTGGCCACCCATGGCTCTTGCGTCAAAAAGATCCCACTAATCAATCAATCAACTAAACACAAAATTTACGCGTAGCAGCGTTGGTTTTTTTCCTTGTTATTATTTTTAGGCACATAATTTCAAGAAGTTTCAAATGTCAGGTGAGTTGATAAGATATTGGCGTAGTTGAGAAAAGGTGAAGTTTGCTGTGTCAATACCTGAGGAATGTAGTCTGTTTGAATGTAACGGTAGATGATAGGTAATTTTTTCTTGTCTATAATTACTTCTCGTACGAGGAAGCATCCAGTGTGGATGATGACGGCGGGGGTATTTTGGGTCATAACGTATCATGGAAGCTAACTCTGTTATAGCGGATAAATGTCTTTTTTGTTCGATCTTATAGTTGCGTAAGAGCCTGTAAATGTAGAGGTTGAAAACATTCATGATTTCGTGTTCATTAAATAAGTGATGCCTTGTATGTCTGTGAGGAAGGTTGTAAATTAGACGAATGATTTTATTATCTTGAGGTGAAATCTTTCGTAAATTTGTTTTAGTTGTCGTGCCCCACACTAATGCAGTAGTTTAGATGTGAAAGAAATAAAGTATTGTATACAGCAAGTTTTGCTTTTAAAGGTAGAACAGATCTATGACGCTAAGCTATGCCAACAGCTCTGAATGCATTTAACAAATTACCAATATTAAGGTCACTCCATTGCACGTGCTGAGTCAAAGTCCTAGCGATTTAATTGAATAAACAATTTCGACTTGCTGGCATTTATACTGCAAATTTACTGGAGCATCAGGTTTCTTATTTCTAGAAATAAAAATTATATCTTTGGTTTTATTTGCATTGACTGACAGTGCATTTTGGTTTGTCCATAGTTCAAGCTTACCTAATACATTATTACCGTGCAAAGATAGCTCAATGTGTGTATATGCTGACGGAAGTATTGTAGTGTCATCCGCATAAATAATGAATCTGGACTGATCATCAATGTTTGTGATATCATTAATGTTAATGTTGAAAAGAAGAGGCCCAAGTATGCTGCCTTTGGTTACACCAGCTAAGATGTCACGAGTTCTTGACTGAAAATTGCTAACTTGAGCATATTCTTTCCAATGACATAAATACGACTTTATTAAAACTAAAGCGTGTCCTCTAATACTTCACAAATCTAACTTTGTGTATAATATGCTGTGCACTATGCAGTCGAATTCTTTTGTAAAGTCTACGAAAATTCCTAAGAAGAAATTACTCTCTTCCAATTTATCCAGAATGTATTCTTGCTGAGGAAGTAGAGCGATTTTCGTAGAACGGTTTTTTTTAAGTCCATACTGAGAATCAGTGATTATAATATGAGCCTGTAAAAATTTGTGGATTCGTTTCAGTATGATTTTTCCGGACATTTAGAAAAAACAGGAAGGATACTAATTGACCTATGGTTGCCAAAGTCATTTTTGTCACCCTTTTTATAAAGCACAATTACGTTTGCTATTTCAATAGCGGACGGAAAGGTTGCGGTTTTCAGGCACAAATTAAACATATGTGTAAGTGGTGCGCAAATTACATTCATTACATATTTCGCTGGACGAATCTGTATGTTGTTTAAGCCACATGACGTAGAGTTTGACAGCTCTGAAGACATGTCTGTTACTTCTCTCTCCCTTACTAGTTCAAGAAAGAGAGTCGACGAGCATCTGGCAATAGGAGAGTCGTGGGAGTCAGGTGATTTACAATGATCCTTAGCGAAGTACAAACTGAAGGCCTCAGCTAACTTTTCACCTGTGTAATCTTCTCCTTTTTAAATGATTTTGTCGAAACGTTTATCCTGAACAATATTTACGTCCAGAGATCGAATTTTTGCCCATAATGTATTAGGATGCCTAAATGAATTTTCAAATTCAGTTTCGCAATACCGCCTTCTCGCCTTCTCACTAGTTAACTTGTTTCTATAGTTTTTAAACCCTTGAAGTAGATGTGTACTTTTGGAGGCAATGTATGCGTTGTAGAGTTTATTCTTCTGCTTAATGCGAGCACGAAGTTCATTACTCATCCAGGGTATTCTTATCTGTTTCATTGTACATTTCTCTTTTAGCGGAAAGTGCGTATTGTAAACGCACAAAACTGGCTAAGAAATTTCTCATAAGCTGCGTCTGCACCAGTTTCACTGAACACATCATTCCATGACGTTGGTGGCATTTCGCTATATAATTGTTCAAGAGCATTAGGTGTGATGTATTGATCCATGGGGGGACGTAAATGTTTGGATCTAGTCTGCTTCTTCCGTGAAAATAAATAAATGCCCATGAGGTCACTTAAATCGCAACATACTACTCCGGAACGTACAAAAGAATTATTATTATTGGTAATAAATAAGTCAAGCACCGTTTCGGAAGTTGTATGTATACGCGTGGGAAGCTTAGTGACAACGCTAAAGCCAAAACTCCGTAGCAGTACATAAAAATTAATTGCATTTGCAGAATTAGACATCATGTCTATATTAAAATCACCACTTATAATGACACCATATTGATGCGCAGAAGTAAAAGAAATGTATGACTCAATCTATTCAAAAAATAAATCAACATCTCCACTAGGTGGCTGGTAGAAGACAGAATAAACTATTATTTGCTAATACGGAAACAACTTTAACAGCAGATGACATGCAACAAAGGTCCGGGAGAGATTCACATTCAATGTTCTTATTAACAAAGATGCAGACACCTCCCCCACGACTCACATCTTAAATAAAGTAAAAGTCCTTGAAAAGTCATGCGATGTCTAAATTAGTCTGTGTTCGCAGTCAGCATGCTCAAAGTCACATGACATGAATATAATATGACGCCATAAACGACGTCACAGACCGCCAAAATTTGTGACGTCAGTGCAAATTCTGTCACTGAATTCTGTCAGTCCGATCTGTCACCCCCTGGCTACGCCACTGGGTGTCACGTGCTTGCAAGGAGGGTGAGGACTAAGCCGAAAAATAAGGAGAAGCGGAAGAAGATGGCTTTCTCCTTCCAGTCGTCTTAGGCCAATGCGCAAAGGACCGTGTGAATTTTTCGCAGATGTCATATCTCGGAAAGGGCAGTAACAGCTTTCTTTCAAAGGCTCCCTGGACAAAGCTGTGGAGAAATTTTCCGCCGTCATTGCGTGAGGCCAGTGCTACTACCTATGAAGCCAAGCATGGTGCAAGCAAACTTGCCATATTAGGCTAGCAAGCTTTCAAAACTAAGAAAGTATTGTGCGCCGAGGGCTGCCAAATTGTAAGCCGGCCTCCCAATTATTTCCGGTTTATCCGCCGCACGCATACCTCTTCTCGTTTTTATTGAAAAAATAGCATTCATCGTGCCGCGTGCTTCATGAGCCGCTTGGGGACACCGGCATAAAACTGCTATAAAAGAACTTCCGAGAGTGTATACTCGCGCCTTTTCTCCGCCTTTTGTATTTCACTCTAGTTTATAGATTTGCTTAAATTTCACACCGAGTACAAAGTATAGCTTGCAGAACCTCGCAGGGTTCCGTTTCGTGTTGAAGAAATCTGTTGCCAGACTTGGAGGTATTTGCCCCTGCCGTTCCAGCTTTCCCGTAAGGTTGCTGTGTAATCTGCTGGCATTCCACAAGTGCCTGTATGCTCCGTTCTACAATTAACGGATCGGACTCGATCGTGTCTCGGAAGTAGGGAATTCAGGCGTTCGCACTAAATTTTATCTCAATAGTAGAAAATCCATGCGCAACGACGGGTTTGCCGGGGACACTGAATGGCGTCGCAGACGTCCGGACACCCCGTGGGCAGCGTCGCGATACATCGGCCTCGTTGTCTCCGAAGTATGAACTATCCACATAGCTGTACGTGCCGTGTCGACTACGCACAGTGACGCGTTCGCTGAGGCACGGCCGGACTGGAAAGACACGCGCGCGTTCCGTGGCTGGGGCAGTTGATTCAATAGGGTCGCAGAAGGCGTGACGCGTCCTTTAAGAAAACGCGCTCGATCTGGCTCTCTACTGATTCGGGCACACCACGGACGCTGGCAAAATACTGAGAACTGCGAGGCGGCACGTGGGTTACTGGCGCCCCAGTGACACGGGTACGCCACGGACACTTGCAAAACAGTGAGAGCCGATGGGAAAACACGCTGGACGTAACTTCAGCAACTGCTGCCCGCACAATATCTGAGAACAGTAAATTCTTGCCTTATTGGCTGTAGCGACTGCGGGCACTATATACTCGGCCTAATTAAAACAGCCGATGTCAACACAACACAAAGGCACTTGAGAAATGCATATGGTATTACAAAGGAACCTTACGGGAAAGCTAACACTGTAGGGGTAACTTTAGTCGCCAGATTTGGTGGCAGTCTGGCAACACTGACCTAAAAGTCGGGCAACAGACTTCTGCCAGACCAAACGGAACCCTGCCGAGAACCTCTGATATATTTCTAAACACGTTGAATAATTAGTTTCCAGGTGTGATAATTCAGCAAGTGCCACGACTCGGTTGTTTCAAAAGCTCCCTAAGTAAGCCTGGAGAAACCAGTAGAAGGGATTTCCAACGTCATTCTACCAGGCCACTGTTACTACCCACAATGTCAGGCATGGTATAAACATGCCATTTCCGGCTACGCAATTTTAAAAGCGGGCAAAGTATCGAGCGCAGAGGCTTTCCAAAGTGTAAACCATTCTCCTCGTTTTTGTCTGTTCATTCGCCGCCCCCACAGCCTCTTCATCTTGTCGATTTGATGGAGCTAATGGGGAGAAATATGTACATGCTTCCAGTTGTTATCACAACCTGGAACAAGAGTTTGTCATTCCGCCTCCTCGTCTTGACTGAATGTGTCATTGGGACAAGCCTGTAGTGATCACGCGGCACAGTTAGATATTCCAAACGTGCGAGCACACGTACACAATTACGCGAGCACACGGTAGGCACAGCGTTGGCCGGAGGGCGGCTTGCTCATCTCCGCGCCCACCACAGCTCTTTGTGCGCCCACCAGGGGCTAGAGGGGCGCTGCGGTTCACGGAAAGGTCCACTGCCACGTTCTTTGCAATGCCTGATTGGGGGGAATATTGCGTAGGAATATTATTCTTGATATCACATTACTCTTGAAAAATAGGCAGTTATTTAGGGACAACAGCCATGCTCGATCATTTCGGCAGCGAAAGAAAGCACAAGAAAATGGACAAAAACCATATGTGTATGCGGTGAAGTAACCTTTACAGGAGCAGACCGCAACCATATGAAGGCTTAAAAGAGCTGCAGAGGCAGGGGATGTTTTCCTGCTGGAAATGAGGCGTGCGTAACATTTATCTGCACATTTTGTGAAATATTTCTCTGCACCATATGTTTCGGCCGTTTCATCGCAAATATCCGGCAATTTGATAGCAAGAAGCTGCCTTCATGAGTCAGTGCGACGATGTTTTCCCACTTTTAAAAACCCTCTCATGCATCAGTGGCACAAGTGTGATGCACGCTTTATTCACTAAAGTACTGGCTCGAATTTGATGAAATTTCTTTTTTGTACTGCAAAAATGTTCCAAAAGCCGGGAGAGTTCATGATTAAAACAGATACTCCGACGAAGAGTTACGGGCACTGCGCAACAAGGAAAGCATTGATCAAGCGTTGTACCGCCGACTGTTTTCTTCGGATGGGGCCACGCCAACAATTTATGGGCTGCCCAAGGTTCACAAGGAGGGCTGTCCTCTTCGCCCTATCGTGTCCTTCGTTGGGTCACCAACTTACAACTTGTCAAAGTTTCTGGTTGGGTTGCTGAGACCGTTAACCAAGAACAATGGCCGGTCAGTCAAAAACTCTCGGGAATTTGCGACTGTCGTGCGTACACAGCAGCTTGATGATGATGATGTGATGGTGTCGTTTGATGTTGTTTCTTTATTCACAAATGTTCCTGTTGTCCTGGCAATTGAGGTTGCGGAGGCCCGTTTGAAAGAAGACAGGAATTTGCAAAGTCGTACGTCGATGTCGGTGGAGGACATCGTAATTTTGTTGCGGTTTTGCCTGAAACAAACGTACTTTAGTTTCAACAACACAGTTTACCACCAAATTGAAGGTTGCCCTATGGGAAGTGCAGTCTCCGTCACCATGGCCAACTTAGTGATGGAGCACGTCGAAACACGGGCGCTGGAGGTTCTACCTTTTCAGTTGAAACTATACCGTAGGTACGTTGATGACACTCGTCATCCTGAAGAGGGCAAATCTGGTTGCTTTCCATGAGGCACTGAACGGCGTACATCCTGCCATTAAGTTTACCTATGAAGTAGAGAAGGATAATGCCTTGCCATTTTTGGATACACTTGTCCGCAGGGCTTGTAATGGCGGGGTGGAAACAACAGTGTACCGGAAACAATGCGATACCGGAGGCTTTTTGTCCTTCCACTCACATCACCCGGCCGAGCACAAACGGTCCGTCGTGAGGACGTTCTTGTCCCGTTGCGATACTGTGTGTTCTGATCAGCACTTGCGGCGACATGAGATGGAAAATGTGATCGGTGCGTTGGAGCAAAGGCATTACCCGAGGACCTTTATCAACGACACCATGAGACGTATGCGAGGGGGAACAAGAAGTGCGGCACGAGAAAACACAACATCCATTGTTTCCATTCCTTACGTCCAGGGCGTGTCAGACTCTGTTCGGAGAGCACTTCGTCCGCTGGGCATTAAAACCGTTTTCAGACCTCATTGTACCTTGGGAAACGTGTTCACTAAGCCTAAAGACCGCACCCCTGCGAACAATCAAAGCGGGGTCGTCTACAAGGTACCGTGCGGGGACTGCGATGCTACATACATCGGCGAAACAGGCAGGAAGCGGTCAACGAGGTTCAAAGAGCACAAAGGGGACGTCGCCAAAGCCACCCATGCCACGCATTCCAAGAGCGAACTCGTCGAACACTGCTGGACGACGGGGCATGCCTTCGACTTCAGTGATGCGACGACGCTGGCTCGGGAACAAAGGTGGGGCAAGAGAAAGCTTCTCGAGTCGTGGTTCATCCGCCGTGACAGGTCTGCGTGCAACAGCAACCGTGGTCCCCTACCGGATGTGTACAGAGACATACGAGACTAGAAATAGACTGGGTTACCTTCGCTCATTCGGTGCCAGTTCATACTGAAGATGCCACCCGCATAGGTGGCGAAACGTCTGTGTAGTTTTTTGTTATATTTTGTTGTGTCAAGTCGGAGTATCTGTTTTAATCTTTTTTGTACTATTTCTTTCTGCTTTACACCAGAACCGGTTTGTATGTCATCGTGTCAAACATATAACCGGACTTACAAAGGGCTAAATTTGTCAATGGTCAATGTCAGCCATGGTCATTCCAAGGTCAAATTTCGGATGCGTCATGACATTTCCCGAACATGGCGTGCTTGACAGTCATATCCTGCAGTGTCATTGCCAAGTTTTGCATTGTTTTGTACTGCGCACTCTACAACTATGCGAGAGCTGTTTGCAGCTGTCGTTATACAAAGAATGTGCAACGGCCCTTAGCTACTGAGCACGCAGCAGCTCAGCCTGTGTTTAAAATGACATAATGACTTGTATGACCATGTATTTTACTGTAATAATAGACCTGTCACCACTGGTGCATGGAAAGAGGCTATTACTCTTGGAGCCGCTCAAGAAAAGCGCTATACTAAATTCTTATTCGCTTCTACCCTCATAGTTTCTCAGTTCAATCATGCGGGGTTTCCCTAAGTACACCGTTGATATTTGTCTAAAACGCGATACCGAAAACAGACTAACAACTTTTTCTGCTAAATATTGACACTTTTAGCAGAGAGTCTCCTTAGGTTCCGAATAAAGTAAATATTTCGCAATTTTTATCTTGGTACACTTGTGAATTATCTGAAAAGGCGCAAATCAATCACGATTTCCGTTGCGGGTCGCTGATTCAATATATTTACCAAGGGAAAACACTGCTCTGGCTTTACGAATGCATAAATTGAATGCTTCTGCTCGCCTACGCTGTATCTGTCCAGCTTGTCAATGATAAAAGATCTTCACTTATCTTATGCCTCTTCTAGTAGTACAGTGCACAGAGCCCATTGCAGAACACTTAAAAAGTTGTACGATGGACTTATGTCGGAAGAAAGAATTCTACGCCACCTGTCGGACTTAAAGGAGCCCTGAAACATGTTTCCAAGTAATGGCTGAATGGCTTCATAAAAAGAATTTATTGCCACAGGAATCGACTGGCGTAAAGACTTTTAGAATCTGTGAATTAGGAGCAGAGTTATTTGTCGGCCGCTTCTGGCGCTTTCTCTCTCCTGTCCTACTAGCGAGCGCACTGAAAGCTACGTAGGGAGGGAATGACAAGGGGGCAAGAAGATGCGTCCTTTGGTCAGCGTGCGTCATGACCTTAAGCACACTGTTTTCTTTCTTTATATTTTCTTCGAATGTGCGGCTTACCTTCAGTGTGATCGCAGGCACGCGCACGGCCACTTGACGGCATTCCGCTGCGCCCACGGTGACCATGCTGCGCGCGATGCTCGAATCAGCCAATGACCGGGGACTCTGGGTTTACAGCGCTGTCATTAGGGTTTATGACATCATTTGTCGAGAGAAAAGAGAACGATTTCTAGCTGACTTTGAGAATTATTTGTAAATTTCAGGCCTCGTGCGGTGCTATAATTATTGGCTCGTGTATTCTCAGGAGCCTCGACTACCAATCGGCTGCGCTTTGTGACCCTGATGAAAGAGCGCTGCAGGGCCTCTTTGTTGTCGTAGGAAAAGGCCGTGAATGTGCTATTGAAAGTCCACATGCTTTTCTGAACGACTGCGTTAGAATGCCCTATCTGCGATTGTTTTATTCGGGTGTTTCTTTTCTGTGCGTATGTAGTTTTTTTGTTTTTTTTTCCTACCGCAATGTCTCTCTATTTCTCTCTGCGCCCTCTTTCCACTCCTATTTCCTCACTCCTGTGCAATGTAGCAAACCGGATCCTGATGACCGGTTCAATAACCGCACTTCCTCTTCCTGTCTCCCTCCATAACTCTCTTCCTGTCTCTCTACATCATAAAATCTCAGTTATTGATTTTCATTGTCTTAGGGCACGTGTTTCAGATTTTTAACGGCGCGCTGAGACGTTGAAGCCGAGAAGCGATTCAGTACGACAAATTCAATGTCTAGCAACAGCAACTGCAAACATCACGACACCACGCATTTTTTTCTATTCTGAGATATCAGTGCCCAAAATATACTAAGCAATGAATTCAGGGCCCCTTGTTCAATCAGGCAAATGGGGACCAGCGAATCTTGGCGTGGGCGCGCATGACGTACTCCATTTCTTTCTTTCTTTCTTTCTTTCTTTCTTTCTTTCTTGCTTGCGGCTGTCCCAAGAACGCTGTTTTGGGCGGAATCGGCGTGGCGTCTTTCATGTCCTTTCCAGCGTTCGTCAGCCTGTAGAACGGCCCAACGAAAGGACCATCACGCGATCACCGAAACGCGGTTTAGGAATTAAGTTTTCTCGAAGTCGGAATTCTCCTGAAATGTGCAACTCCTGATATCGGCCTTACGCGTTGTCCAGCAGATCGCTGTCAGTCCGCCATCACGAAATATTTCAGTGAAGCGCCCACAGCAAGTGCACTGCTTGCAAATTGTTTTGGAGCGGAGCTGTTAAGCATGGCGTTCCGCCGTTAACCGTGGAGAAAAACTATCATCATCATTCACCAGCACGCGGCATCTCTGTCCTCTTCCTCCTCTTCGTCGTCGTCTTCATATTGAGCTTCGCTCCCAGAACACGTGCGCCGATATTTATTTCGCGAGTCAAAAAATTGGCCGCGTATCTGCGTGCTTCGCTGCAAATGTCGTCGAAAGACGATAGAGGAGCGCTGCGTCAGAGTTACTGTATATGCTACCTTTGGGTAGCGGAGTTGCGCATAGGTATGGCTAGCAACCATCGCTATGTCGCGAAGACTCACTCCGTTTCTGCTGGCGACGTGCCTACCGGGTCACCGCTCGACATGTTTGGCGTGTCGAAGACCGGTGATTTACCTTAATGTGAATGACTAGTGTCAATCCAGTTCGCTGCAGCGGCGCCATCGAGAAATACAAAACTTGGCCCCAGCGTCAGCTTCTCCGCAACGCATGGTTGGTAGCGGCGTTTGGAAGACAGATGCGCAACTCTGCTACCTAAAGGCTCGTTCACACCGGCGACTAGCAACGGTCGCGCGACTAAGTTAGTCGCAAAGCGACTGGTCGCAAACGGTCGCAAATTGCCGTTTTGGTCGCAAAGCGACTGCTTTGGCTCAGTCGCTCGCTGCTCAATTTTTCAGTCGCGCGACTGCAGTCGCAAACCTCTGAACCAATCAGATGCGCAGAAACAGGACGTCAGCCTATTTAACGGGGCAACGGCAATGCAAGCTGTATAGGAGCAGACGTGAATTCTATATGGCGACGGTTATAAGTCGCACGCAGGTGTGAACATCGGTCGCTTTGAGTCGCTTTTTGACTTCCAGTCGCAAACGGTCGCGCGACCATTCCTAGTCGCCGGTGTGAATGAGCCTTAAAGGTAGCGTATGCAGTAACTCTACGCTCTACGTCGGGAAACGAGCTTGTGCAGAGGGCACGAAGAGGAAGGTTCTTTCCTTTCTCCGTGGCAGAGGGCTTTCGTCGGCGCGTCGCGTGTTCAGCGCATCCACATTTTCAGCGCAGCTTAAGAAACCACGGTTTTTAGAATTACGTATCTATGTATTTTCTAATAAAGGAACACACCATCTAATACTTACCTAGTGATGTTGCGCCTCAGATATGCGTAATATTTTAGTTTTGATCGACAACGTTAACAAGTATGAACACCCGTACCAGTTCAAGCTGGGTGGGCGGTAAGCAAGTGGTTCAACTTTCGCCGGGAGGCTGAATTGAGTGACGTGCCGACAAACAGAAAGACAGACAGACCAAAATTTCTTCGTGTAAGTATCCCAAGAAAGACTATCGTCTTTAGTAACTCTGATGGGCGACAGAAGGAGTACAGAAAGAAAGAGAGAAAGAAGGAAGAAAAGAAAGAAATGCACAAAGAGAGAGAGATTCATGTGGAGAGAAAAAGGAAATAGAGAGAGAAAGATAGAAAGAGCGAAAAAGAGAAAGAAATACGGAGTCAGAGAAATAAGCACAAATGAAAAAGAAAACAAAGAACATTGAGAAAACAAAGCGATGGGAGAAAAAGTAAGAAAGAAACGAAGGAAGAAAAAGAAAACTGACTGCTTACGTTAGTTGGCCGCATTGCGCAATGCGAAATAAAGAAACAAAGAGATGATGATGAACGAACTTTATTAATTTATCAGAAAGATCCCCCTCCCCCTTTCAGAAGGGGGGACCCAACCTAGACGTCGGCGATGATCCCGAGGGCCCCGGCAGCGTCTTCGGCCTGCCGTACTAAGCGTGCTTGTAATTGTGAGTCGGAGCCGAGGAACGCGGCCTTCCACCCACGCCCGTCTGGGAATTCGCCCCTCATGGGAGCCTCCGGGCAGGCCCAGAGCGTGTGGCTCAAGTCCGCCCTGTTATTGCAAATTTTACACTTGTCCGAATAAAGTTCCGGCGCGCAGTGGTTCATCGTTGCCGGGCTAGGGAGCGTATGTGTCTGAAGTAGGCGCCACGCCAACGCCTATCCTTTGTTCAATGACACGTGTGCTGGAGGATGAATTTTCCTGCTTAGCCGATAATGCTGCGTGATTTCTCTGTAAGTGGTCATGCTTTCAAATCGCTCATCTTCCTCCCAGCTCGAACACGGCAATCCAGAGGCTCGGTCTGTGACTCATCGAGCTGTCTGGTGTGCAGCTTCATTGCCGGGCAAGGAGGAGTGAGCTGGCGCCCATATAATATCGATTGTTTGCTGGTCTTTGTCTTCAGCCAATATTCTTAGTGCTATTTTTGATATACGCCCTCGTGCAAACTTTCTCACTGCCGTCTGCGAGTCGCTGATGATTACTGTAGTTGAGGTGGCTGCTACGGCCAGTGCAATGGCTGATTCCTCCGCCTCTTCTGCGAAGCTCGTTCTTACCGAACCGCTGACCTTATGATTTCCTTTGCAGTCCACTACTGCTATAGTCATGTTGTCATTTCCTTTGTATTTGGCTGCGTCTACATACGTTGTTTCCGGGAAATCGTTTAAGTTGTTAGGTACATTTTTTGCTCTTTCTGCTCTCCTTGCCTAATGATGGTCGGGATGCATGTGTTTTGGTATTTGTAAGATTACTAAGCATTTCCTTATCTCATAAGGGATATCCTTTTTGAAGCGAAATCGATTTGTGTAGTTTATGCCCAGTTCCTCTAGTATATTTCTGCCAGTTTTACTTTGCGTTAGTCTTTCGTATTGTGCGATTCTTTGAGCTTATATAAGCTCTTCTGACGTGTTGTGGAGCCCTAATTCAAGTAATTTCTCATTAGAGATAGTTATCGGAAGTCCAATCGCCTGTTTTAAAACTCGTCTAATGATTCTTTAAATCTTTTCTTTCTCGGCCACTTGCAGTCTTAGGTACGGAATCACATATACAATACAACTGATGACAAAAACATGTACCAGTGTTAACGTATTATTTTCCTTCATACCATAGTGCCGGTTTGTAATTCTTTTGATTAGGCGCATAATTTGCTCTGCACTGGATTGAAGTAATCTTGTCGTTTCTCCATTATGCCCGTTCGAGCTGATTCAGAGCCCCAAAATTCTTATGCTTTCGACCATAGGTATTTCCTTGTCTCCAAATATATTTTAATATTAGGTTTATCCTTGTTACTTTTCCGACCTCTACATGTCAGGTTGTAGAAACGAAGTTCGGATTTTTCTGGTGAGCATTCTAATCCCTTATGAGAGACATATTCTTCTACAATGTTTACTGCTGTTTGTAAAGTTTCATCTATGTGTCCGTCACTACCTCCTGTTATCCTTAAGGTAATGTCATCCGCGTAGACTACGGTGGAGTCCCGTAATTTCCTTCTGTCTTGTAGGGAGACCTATCATGGCCACGTTAAAAAGGAAGGGGGATAAGACTGAGCCTTGCGGCGTTCCTTTGCTGCCTAGACTAAATTCTTGGGATTCTCTCTCGCCTAGTATTATTCTTTCTGTCCGGTTAGTAAGGAAGTCTTTTATATAATCGTAGACTCTTTTTTCTACCCCTAACTCTTGATGATTTTCAAGTATAGCTTTGTGTTGTATTGTCGAACGCCTTCTTAAGATCTAAGCCTACTATAACCTTAGTATCCTGGGTTGTGAATCCTGCATCAATTATTTGATGTTTAATCTGAAGCATAATGTCCTGTGCGGACAGTTTTGCCCTGAAGCCCACCATCTTATGGGGAAAGAGCTCATTGTCTTCCATATCATTTGTCAGGCGAGTTAGAATAACATGCTCTAATAACTTTCCGATACATTATGTCAGGGAAATATGTCTAAGGTTATCAAGATTTAATTTCTTGGCTGGCTTGGGAATCATAATTCTGGCCGTTTTCCATTGTTTCGTTATCTGCCCTTTTCGCAGCATTCGTTCATATATTCGCTGAGGGCTTTGATGGACCTGTCATCTAAATTCCTAAGCGTTTTGTTCCTGATTCCATCGGGACCCGGGGCAGATGTTGTATTCAGTTTCACATGTTCCGATCGTACCTTGGCCTCTATTATGGGTCGGTCTAGAGAATAATTTTCTTTCCCTTTGTACGAAATTAATTGCTCTATGGTTGTATCCCCAATGTATATCTGCTTGATTTCTTGTACTAGTTCTTCTTCGGTACCTTTGTATTTGTGTAGAAGTATACCTGGGTTTTGTCGTTGTGCTGTCTAGCTGGCGTCCGAGTCTATCAGACATCTTAGGAGGTTCCATGTTTTGGAGAAACCTATTTCTTTTTCCATCGCAGCACACTTCTCCACCCATTGTTGTCTGCACAGTTGCTCGGCGTATTTCTTACTATCATTACAGAGGGTGACAATCTTTTTTCTAAGGCTTTTTCTGTGCTTTTGTTTTTTCCACCTTTTTTCTAGGCTCTTCTTTGCTTACCACATATGTAGGAGCTTACTGTCTGTGCTTTCTAGTCCTTCTGTCTTTGATATGGTCTTAGTTGCCATTTAAATATTTCGCTTAAGCATTCCTAGCCATTCATCTAAGTCTTCGATGGTATCACTTGCTTCCCTCTCCCTGATTTTTCTGAAACTATCCCATTCAACCATCTTTAATGCTCTGCCTCCCCTTTTACGTGGGCCTGCTTTATAGGTGGTATCAATAATACTGTTACGCTCCGTTGGTCATCGCCATGGACCGCCTCGTGTAATCATTAGTGACCGTAGTCGCCAATTCGTCGCTGACACTGTGGAAGAATCACCACAGTGGCTCATACCAAGACCCGGCTCATACCGTAGCAATATAATGATCGCTGCCCATATTTTCGTGCGCGTTGAGCCAATATGTTTCGATTATATTCTAAGTAAATGTAAGGTCAGGAGAGGTGTCCTTGGATACGTTTTTTCCCATCCTAGTTAGAAAGAGGGGGTTGGTTACTAACGTAAGTCCCTCCTGTTGGGCGTCAATCCAGAGATTTCTATCTTTGATATTTTCCTTAACATAACCCCAGGCCGCATGCAATGCATTGAAATCTCCTACTATAACCAGTGCTCGGTTGTAGGTAATGTTTATCGTTTTCCTGAAAAGCGACGTAAATTTGGTCTTTTGTCTAGGGCTTTGCCGTCGGGCTCGGTTGGGCCTTCGACAAAGTCACCGGGCCCGGGCCGGGCTCGGGCTCGAAAATATGGCCCGTGCACAGCTCTAACCTGGATCTCGATCAGGGTCTGCGTTGGGTATTTTCTCTTTCCCCTTCGGCGAGTCGCGGGAACGAGCTGGAACGATTCCTGTGTCATCCTACTTTGTCTTGGGTGGCATTGCCATTTTCATCCGCTGGATTTTCTGCTGTGTGTTGTTCCCACCAATTCTGTGTTGTACTGGTGTTCGTCGAAATGTTCATTTCTTGTTGTTCGTCGCGTTGTCGTTGTTGTTGTTTCTCCCACCTACTCTTCTTCAAAAGATATGGAGTCTTGAACCATTCTTTGCATTTCTTACCTCCTGTAAGATGACCTTTCCCGCAGAGGTAGCACTGTGGGTCACACTGGGGGCTGTCAGTTTGATCGAGTACTCCACAACCGCGACATTTCTTGCTGTCTGGCTGTGGGCAAACATCCGCCCGATGTCCAACTCTTCCGCATGTAGTGCATGTTCCGTATCGTTTCTTGTAGAGGAGGCACCTATATTCGGCACCAGGGTAATAGACAAAGTACGGCACAAAGTCCCTTCAAAAACAATAACCACTCAGTCCGTGAGACCCACACGTCGCGCATGTGAAATGGTCGGGTTTCTCTGGTCGAGCAAGCTCTTCTCTATGTCTTCTTGATTGTCATACGTCGGTATTCCGGGTATAACTTCCTTGGATGTATTTTCTGGCGCTGGTATATAAGCGGCTGTGGCGTAGCTCTTTTCATTGACTTAGATTTCGTCGATATTGCTGTAGTTCTACGCATTTGCCAGACTGCGCGTGCTCGTGATTATGATATTCTGTCGCATGCTGATTCTCAGAGTATCTCCTCCAGCAACGTCCGGCTGTATTTTTGCCGCCCGTAGAACGGCGTCCCTGACTAGCGCTACACTCTGTCGCGTCAAGTCCAAACCACCTCCTGGACGTATTACCACCTTGTAATCGTCTTCCGGCAGTTGCAGTTCTTTCGGCGCCAGCCGGCGATGTAGAAAATCCCTGAGCCTCCGAGGCGTCTCCTTGGACGCCTCGCTCGCGTTCGTGGCAAGTTCCGTGTTTGCCTTGTATTTAGCCTTTCTGCGTCGTTCATGGGCCACAACCCATCCTTGAGTGCTGTTGTACTCTTCGGGAGATAGCGTCTCCCCCTCAATCTCCACAACGTCCATTTCATAGGCTTCAAACAAGCCGGAGGCCCGGCTTGTCACCTAGTTGCCGGCGCGACGAAGGCCGGGCGATGGCATAGCTAGGCCTTCGTCGTTGTGGGAACTTTAAAGCGGTGGCATGGCTCCAAAAACTGAGCCCACCTGGTATATCCTAGCGTCTGACGAATCGGGTGATCGTCTGGGGACAGCTGTGATGGTTTGAATCCTGTGATTGTCCCTATTCCGCCGCAAGAACGAGAAATTGTCAGAACCCATACGAGAGGCGTCCGATCGGCTCGGACTCCTAGTGCTTCTCTCCTTAAAACTTAATGCACGAATAATTGTTGGAGCTTAACGTCCCAAAACCACGACATGTATACGAGGGACGCCGTATCGGCGGGCTCCAAAAATTTCGACCACCTGGGGTTCTTTAACGTGCACCGAAATCTAACTACATGGGCATCAAGCATTTTCGCCTCCATCGAAAATGCGGCCGCTGTGGCCGGGATACGATCCCGCGATCTTTGGACAAGCAGTCGAGCACCATAACCTCTAGACCACTGTTGGGGAGAACATAATGCATTGCCAAGTGAGCAGTAGGCCTTTGCCTTCAAGTGTTACAGAGCATGGCATGTTCCGTTGCGCATTCATTCTTCCTGTCCACCTCATCAATCATTTTGCTTGCAGGCCCTTCCCGCCTTGCCAGTTCTCGAGGAGACGTAACAAGTTCGATTTTACTGTTGTTCAAGACCATTAAAACATGTGCAATAACTGCAGGCACGAACGAGACGCTGACTTCTAAATTAAATTTTATCACAACGGGGCTAATCTTACACACATAAAAAAAACTAAAAAACGCCCTAATCCATCTGCCGTTGTTGCAGAACGTTCACGCGATCTTCGTGGAGATAAGCAATCTCCATTTAGGTGAGCGAGACTGATGCGTAAAATCAGGTTTTTTACAGAGTTCTGACCGTATATAGCTTCACTGACCTTACATAAACGCTGGTGTTCGAAGCGGGTGAGAGTAATAACGGTCAGTAGTCAACAGGAAGAGATCTCTGAATCATGGGCGTGACAGTCTCTTATTCAGCTTAATAAGTTTAGAAGGTGAACGCATACCAACTAGTCAATTTCTTTTATCTTGCTGCACTATAAGAAATGTTTAGAGTATTTGGTGGAAGAGAGGAAGGGAAGGTACGGTAATAAAACCGAAGTCATAGGAGGCGAAGAATGTGAAGTCGTATGATGCAACTCGATGGTGTGAACTTATGTGTATGTAGTGGAGCGCGAGAAGGATGAGCGTGCGCAGAAGAGGCAAGGAGGATCAGAGAAAGTGAGACACTTAAATTAGTTCAAGGAGAGCAAAAGTGTCAAGGAAATGTATTACATTATGCCAGGGACAAGGAACGCCTCATTGTGTTCTGGTGATTCCCATGTGGTCATTGCTTCCTCATTATGTGCAGCTCGGCAGTTATATTCGCTTGCGAATGGTGAGCCCGTCTATGACACTAACGTACGGCGAGGCTCATGGTTTTATTATTGCGATAGCAATTATATGGACACTCTCTGCTAGGTTTTGCCGTCGCCGTGATGTACCGGATAGGTATAAGTATACATAAATAAAAGCCACAACGAAAAATAAATCAGAAGAAAAATTTCTGAAGCGCGCCGCCGGGATACGAACCTCCCATCCCTCGCTCCACAGCGCGCTGCTTTAAACAACGCGGCTTCGCGCCACTGGCTGTTTGGCCTAACATCAGCCGAGACTGTCCATATAATTTCTATTGCAATAAAAAATACCGGTATGCATGTGCGCTAGAGCAACGGCATAAAGCTCCCGAGCAAGAGGAAATCAAACGGGAATGCGTTTTCCTTTTGCCAGAATGCGTGCACGGCATCATTATCACAAACACGATAGCTTTTGTTTTTTTTTCAGTGCACTGCTGTAAAAATGCGCACGTGATCGATTTCGCGCCGTCTCTGCGGTCGTATCTACAAGAACCCAGAACCCTTAGTGCCCTCTATGGAGCAGCGCTGCAGTTTAAAACATTAAACTGGAAACCCTGGGGCCCTCTGTGTAGTGGCGCAAGAAGGTTATTTTTTTAACGCTGGAGCTGTTCTAAGTCGAGCCTGCGCCGTCTTCTCGAAATTATGATAATGATTATGATGAAGATAACTGATGGTGATTACGATGGTTATTCTCGAAGTGACGAGCATGATGATAAATGAGGATGCCGCTTCAAATGGTGAGAAGGATGATGATGGTGATGATACTCGAAAAAAGACGCCTGTCGGTCATTTGGTTCAAGAAATTCACCAAATATTCAGCGGCTACCTTTCCCACGCAGTCATCGTGCACAAGGATTCAAAGCGCACAAGGATTCACCCCGCCATGGTGGTCTAGTGGTTATGGCGCTCGACTGCTGACCCGAAGGTCGCGGGATCAAATCCCGGCCGTGGCGGCTGCATTTTCGATGGAGGCGAAAATGTCTGAGGCCCGTGTACCTAAATTTAGGTGCACGTTAAAGAACCCCAGGTGGTCGAAATTTCCGGAGCCCTCCACTACGGCGTCTCTCATAATGATATGGTGCTTTTGGGACGTTAAACCCCAGATATTATTATTATCAAAGCGCTCAATAGGTTGGACGACCAAGCTTTGGGAAGAAATAATTCTACTCCATCTATAAAGGACAACGCCCATGCAAGCGCCACTGCGCTTCTTGCAATCGCGCGGCCTTCTTGAACCCGTGTGATCAGAACGTCCTTCGTGTGAGTATTTGCCATAGCATTTTTTTTATTAAATGTGTGTAAGGAGAGGTTGGTGCCTATACATGGCTCCGGCTACTCCTCTTCCCTTACTTATTAATTAGCGTCACGAACTTATAAATAAAAGTACACTCATTCACGGCAATGTCCATTTAAAATGAATGTTCACACGTCATGCATAATGTCCACGTGATGACAACAATGTCCACACACGACACACAAGAATCGTTTGCACTTTGCCGAAGAGTTCAACCCACAGTGCCACAGTCCTTTGTATAGTGCGATCACGTCACATAAAAGTCACTGGGCAATGCCCACACTTTAAACACATTTTAAACACAGCTGTCTTGAATCACAAGAGGCAACGCGAAACATGTGACTAGAAGTATCTCAATGTGAAGAATAATTGCAAATGTGAATCAATATCTTTTTGATATTCCCGACTCTTCTAAAAACTGTACTAGGGCGCGTGCAGCAATGTTTTAAAGAGTTTCAGTTGGCCATGGACCCAATACTTTTGCTAATGATACCGGCCGTCTGTCCCATTTTTTTAGTGTTTGTAAGAATTTTTTACGGGGAACAGCATACTTTTTGCAGTGTAGAAGGAGGTGTTCTATGTCTTCTTCTGCCTCTTCACATGTACATGTAGCGCAGTTATTTTTTCTTATCCTATACGCCTTGTGCACCGCCTATAGAGGCGCCACTGATAGCCACCTAGCGGGCGCCGCCGACGGTACGTGCGGGAAGCCGAGCAGACGACAGCGCTTTGCGCAGCTTTGCTGTGAGGAGGTAAATGAAGTTCGCGGCTGCTATTTCCCCTTCGTGCGGGTTCCAGACAACTAATTCTGCACTGGCAGCTGCAGTAAAGGCGCGGGCCTCTACGAAAGTGGACTTGTGCACGATGTTTGTCAAGAACGAGCGCTTAACTAAGCGCACGTCGCCGATTTCGAACGACGGCATGAAAGCCTGGTGCCGACGGTTCGTGCGCGACAGAGCGCGCGCTTCGAAAAACCAAGTATAAAAAGGCGCCGGGAGCGCGCCCGCGCGCCTCTTACCCTCTCCGCAGAAGACGCCACCGACACAGCCAACGAACGCGAATGATCGGGATATTCGCCGAGCCAGCGGCGCCGTCTGATTCCGCAGACGAATCGATGAGAGGATCTCGCCCTTTCCCTAGCTTTCGCTGTGCTACGCACAGACGAATCATACGCACGTCGCGCACGTTCCCGAACCCAGGCGCGAGCCGATACAGGCAATGCAAGCGCAGCAAGCGCGCGGGGGCAGAGTCAGTCAGTGAGGAGTTAGTCGGCGAAGAAGTTATGTCGTTCTAGTGATAGCATCGTTCGCTCGACCGCAGAAAACGTGTTGTTTGATGATCTAGTGCTGTGAGTTAAGTATCAAGAGATGACAGTGACAAGTTTTGAAGAGGGTCGGCGAGAAGACGACTGACTGCGGAGCAGAACGAACGTCCGCGTGGAGTGAATCGTCATGCCGGTGAATATCAAAGGTGCGTCGCGCAGACCAGCGTAACAAGATCCAGCTATGAGGTGCAGCTCGTGGTGAACATCCGCTTTGTTTTGTTTAGAAAGCTGACGTCTCAATCACTTCTTGTTCTTTCTGAAGTCAACCATTGCTGCATTTCTGTTTCTGTAAGTAATAAATATAGAACTTAACTTGTAATTGCGCGGTGCATGTACCGCGCTAGAACAAGCTAAGTTCATGGATGACCAACTACAACACTTCTGAAATATAGAATGTTTGAGCGGAGTGCCCCGCACGGCGGTCGAGCCGAACCAACGCATGCTCAGGCTGATAACTTTGGTCGTCTACCAGTGTCAACATGATCGAGTGCATCCAGCGAGCACCGATATGGCAGAACGAAAACATTAGAACAAGAAGCGACGTGTTAACCCGCACAGTGACGAAGCCGCTCGTCTTTGCCAACGAACAGCGGCGATCCATTGCTTCCGTCGCTCTTGCTCAGGAGGCCTTGCGGTAAGTGAGTAAAACCGTGTTCCGGGCGCGTTTTTGTTGGTGTTTGAGCACTCCACTCCACAGAAGTTGTTATTCGACATCCCTTGAAGTTTCGGTCACCACACATACGACGAACGTTGCTTATTTCACTACGGAAACGTGAACAACGCGGAAACACACGTACAACGACGTAGCAAACCACGGCGGCCGTCTGCTTGCTTTCCCGAGAGCAATGATTGAGTTCGCCGCCTATGGCGCTTCTGTCGGCGCGCACTAGGCGTATATAGGAAGCTCTTAGTGTACGCAGTGCCTAGACGAAGTCTGTGAATTACTGTTTATACAGAACGGCTAATTTTAATCGGAATTTGAAATTCCATTCCAGGATCGATTGTATATAGTTGACAGTTTTGAGCTCCATTCGCGAACCAAGTCTCTTTGGACAATCGACCACAGAGTTTGTTCAAGAAACATCGTGCATCACTCGCCGCGAGAGGTAATACGGATAAATCGCCATCTTGATGCGCTGCATGTGCTAAACAATCAGCTGTGACATTTCCGGTGATTTCACAGTGACTTGGGATCCAATGGAAAACGATATCATGATAACTCCTTTGCTATGGCGTATGTCTTCCGAATTTCATATGTTAATTTGTTATATGTTTTGTCAAAGTTGATATCTTTAATACACACTAATGATGATTGCGAGTCACCTAAAATTACCCAGCGAAGTGGCCCTGTTTTTCTACATATGTAGCGTAAAGCAGAAAGTATGGCGAATAGTTCTGCTGTTGTGGACGTCGTAAAGTGACAGAGCCGAAAAGCTTTTCTCTCTTGGTATTCAGGTATATAGAAAGCTGACGTAGAACTTTGATTTCGACATGATCCATCAGTGTTAACGCTAATACGATCAGCGTAATGTGTGTAAAGATGGGATAAAGTAAATTGTTTTATTGCAATAACGGGCATGGCACACTTTCGAGTTATCCCCGGAATCGATGTGATAATTTCTGGAATAGCATGTCGCCACGGGGGGTGAGTTGTGCCATAGCATTTATATGGACAGATGTTTTTGCCGTCGCCGTTGCCGTCATGTTTCATATAAAGTCAATATCGGTATCATCGTGCCGCGCATAGTATGTTCTACCCGCGGGTAAAAGGTCGCGAGCGACTGTAGAGAGATGAAACGAATCGGCCATTTCCGTCACACGGAAGGCGCATACGATAACACCAACCAGCGTGCGAGGCCTGCCATCGACTGCTTCTGCAGCAAAGATGAAACGCCCCACTTCTCTTTCCTCGGGCGAAGGAGCATCCACGCCAGAAGAGGGTGATGGTAGATGGGCCTGCATCGCTTGAGCAGCAAGCGTGAATTGACCAAAAAGGCGTGGTCCGTTCAGTAGACATTGCCAAACACATCGTATGCATTTCTACGCGCTGTACTCTCACCGCATCGCGTTGAGACAACAAACTCCACGTGGACCGCTTCTCTACCTGGAGTGGCCCTATTTCCAAGCCAACCTCAAACTGGCGAGGTATTGTCCGGCCGACCAATTCAAACTGCGCGAACAGATCACTTAACAACATAGACACACGCACACACGAAGCGCAGAAGTATGACATGTCGGTAAGGCTAATTGGTTCATAGATTGAGCAGGAATGTTTAAACTGCGCGAAGAAGACAAGACGTAAGGACATAGAAGCACGGAAACACCCGAAGCGCAGCGTTGTTGGATAGTTGGTTCATACATTCAGCAGACAATTTTACACTGTGCGATGAAGACAACACGTAAGAACATAGAAACATGCACAGCCATGTACCGCACATAGCATAGCCATGTGCGGTACTATAGCAAGGGGTGTAAAAAAGAAGGGAGGGTGAGGAGAAGGAAAAGGAGGAGGGAGAGTATAGCATAGTATAGCGGAGGCTAGTGGAGGAGCCGAGTTGGAGCTTAGAAACATGCAGGTGGTCAAATGGACAGAAGGTTCCCTCAGTGCTAAGCCATGCCCATGCTCGCATAGCTTTGTACCACTTTGCATTGCATCGCTGAGGCTTCGCATCAGTTCCTCGGTAGAATGGCCTTTACAATGTTTAGTCAGTTAAAGCCACGCATAAATTGCAGAGTTACGCGAGGTCGGATCCCGAATAGTTAGCTGCTCACCTTCCTTCGCATAACATTGCAATTTGTTGCTATCGCTTCATTGCTTCGCATTTGCGGCAAAACTGTGACTTTTTAAATGCGGAGCAGCTTAAGGCACCGCGCTGTCTTTGTCGCACGTCTGGCGTTGGGGTCACGCTGCTCCTGCCTTTCATACACCTAAAGCGAGCAGGCTGCACGTTTGGAACGTCAGCGCCGCCGAAGAGCTAATTCATCTCTCTCAGCCAGCGAAGCGACAGTGAAACGCAAGCGTCTAGAGTTAGACACAGACGTCACTCTAACCCTCTTTCCAAACCCTTATATCGCACCCCATAGCTGGGTACTGAAGCTGAAAAAATTCGGGCGAATTGGGCTAGAGCCCCGCCAACCCTCTTCCGCCCCCCGGCTATGCCAGTGCCTGAACACAACCACACCATCATTTCTTTAGTCTGAGATATCAGTCCAGAAAATCGGCTGAGCGAGTAATTCAAGAACAAACTGCTTGGTTCAGCTATCATCGTCAAGGCGAATAGCATACCGGTGACTGTCTCACGTTTTGGTGCTCTCATCGCTCCGTTTGCTCTCTCTACACCTAATCAGGGCATGGCACTGTGATAAAACTGTAATAATAACATGAATGATAGATCAGGGCATGCGTGTCATTTCCTACGTCATCAGACACATGATAAGGAAGCTGTTGGGATGCCATGTAGACCATTTCATTACAATGCTATCTACTTCACGCCCTCCCCATGTGCCCAGCTGAAGCCTCATGTTCCTTCCTGTCATCGGTGAGCTTTGCATATGTTGAGTAGAAGAGATTTCGCACTGAAATAGTGATTGAGTATAGCATTACATCTTCCACTGTGCGAGGACTACACACAGCTGTCGTAATATTTACAGCGCTTAGCAGCTAAACGCTTCTAAGAATTCCGCAACTAAGCCTCTGGTTAGCACAATACGTGAATGAATTAGAGTACTACTGTAGTCTGCCAGGAGAGAGCTGCGTTCAGCTGTCCTTTACAATACGTCTATCCAAGATTTCTTTTGGAATCATTACAACAGGATGGACTGCTCATTGGAGCCACGGTCGTAAACATCAAAGTCCATGTTTATCCTATTCTACCTCGACAGCTTCTCAACTAAACCACGCGGATTCTTCGCTGACTACGCCGTTGACATTTCTCTAAAATACGATACCGATGATGGATGGACAACCTTTCTGCCAAAACATTGCCTCTTTTAGCAAAGTGTTTTATGAGGTCTTCCTGGGAGTAAATATTTCTGCTTTTATTATGCACAGAACTACGGTATACAGCAAACGTTAGATCTTACAATCATTCACAATCGTTACGTCCACTGCGGATGCCTGATTAAATACATTGGCACGAATCAGCCATAACGTACACAACTGCAGGCGCAACCGCGTGGCATTCCTACTTAACTAGAATGTTTGTACAATGAAAGAAAATTTATTAACCCGTATATATGGACGCATACCACAGCGACATGCACTGTGGTATGCGTCCGACACGTTGTAGTGACAATAATACTACAACGTGTCGTTCATTCAATACAACACGCTCGGTATAAAGAAAACAAAAGAAACAGCAGAACTCGATGCTATGCCTGATTAAGCCTTTAAGGGCGTACCAACTATCACGCAGCACGAATTAAAAACTGTGTTACGCAATGCAAACCTAGTTTGTAATGTTCTCTTTCATTCTATCCCACTCCCTTTTCCCTTCCCCAGTACAGGGTGGCCAACAGGAGTTCTTCTTTGTTAACCTCCCTGTCTTTCCTCTACCTTTCTCTCATAGTACACTGGAGGAACCACTGCTCCTTCAGTGTACTGCGTTCAGTGTATTTTACGTTCATGGAGTTTAATAATTAGTCGTAATTATATATGTAACGCGACAAGTATTCACCTAGTTATCAAAATGTCAGTGAGGCATATGAAGGCATGTTCAAGCTACATCTAACTGCGCTATTTTCAACGACGTACTAATTGTGCGCTCATATTTTCCGGTTGGTATTTATAAAGCCCGCGAAATCTGAAAAGTGATACGTGTCTAGACGGTTGCGGGCATCACAAAGCTAAGCCCTGTAACAGCCTCACTGTGAGGTAGCCAGTTTGAAGGATAAAATATATTGATCGCTCTAGCTGCAATTACCCGGGCGAGGAAACGCGCCAGTTTTCGTCTTACAGAGTATGGCCGTAATCAGAACAGCGCTCCTGCGGCGTAATCAGTGAGAACAGTCGGGCGTGAGATCTGTATAGTGACGGTGGCGTGCAGTCAAGCGGAATGAATCCCTGCAAGATTTCGACGCATGCTGGCGCACGAATATAACCTTGCCAAAGTGCGAAACGCTGTCTGCGGCAACGGACAACAGACAAAGCGTTGTTTCCACTAGGTCCATTTGAGGGCACTGCATCCTTTCACGGGTGGGAGCGTAGCCTCATGTTACTTTGTCATATTTCTCGGGCTCCCCTTATAGGAGGAAAAAATGAGCACAGAATTAGTACGTTGTTGAAAATAGCGTTGTTGAAAGGTGGAAACGCGAAACACATTTCACAAGTTGCGATAAAACCGTGTAGAAGGTACACCCCAAGCCTCATTCTGTCATGTCCAAGATACGTAATGGTCCATATGCACTCCGAAATGAAGACGTGCACGTTATCAATGTTCTCCGTTGTCGACTATGAATCATACTATTAGGGAGTTTCAAAATTGGGGCCCCAAGGAGCTCGGGAATCCCAGATATCTGCGAGCCTCAAGGGCGCATATGCAGAACCCAAAGCCATTCTTGGGCGATTGCGCTCGCGTGGAAAAAAAAGATTCAAGAACCTAAAACTAGCCTGGGTCCCCTAGACGTCTTGGGTCGCCAGAGAGACGACGCAGACGCAACGTGGGCCACGATGCAGTGTTACTCGCGTCTGGCATAATTTAATAGAAAGTTTGAGAATTTTGGACGCAAGACGCTGGGCCCACAAGCTGCGTTTTGCAGCCTGCTGTTGCGTTCGGATGATAAGCAGAGTTTGAGAATTGGGCCAACGCAGGCTGCGTTAGGTCAAGCACACGGAGCGCCACGCGTGACGAAATGAAAAAGATGCGAGACGCGGGCGATACTGTGCCGTGGCCCGCTCTCGTCAGTGTCTTCTCGCTGGTGACCCAAGAAATCTTTGGGACCCACGCGTCTTGGGTAAACGCGAGCGCAAGAGCCCAAGAGTGGCTTGGGTTCTGCGCATGCGGCCTAGCGGCTCGCAAGCTTCTTGGGTCCCCAAGCTCCTTGGCGCCCCCATTCACAAAATGTCTAATTTTGCCCGGTGTGGCACCCCGTGTCTGTCACCCAACGCAGCCTTGCGTTAGACCCAATTCTCAGACTCCGCTGATTCTCTCAACGCAATAGCAGCCTACCCAACGCAGCATGTAGACCCAGTGTGGTGGGTCCCCAATTCTCAAACTTTTTTTTATATGGCATGCCAGCAGTTGCTGCAGTGTACTTTCGTGAACAAACATTTGCGGCGTCCAAAAAATGTATATATACGGCCATGGCCCTAAAAAGCCTGACAAGATTAGAGTCAAGAGAAGCTTTAACCAATGCGAAGCAAGTTGAACTACTGGCCTCGTTTTTCTATCTATCTATCTATCTATCTATCTATCTATCTATCTATCTATCTATCTATCTATCTATCTATCTATCTATCTATCTATCTATCTATCTATCTATCTATCTATCTATCTATCTATCTACAACTTTGACGTCTACACATGACATCTTCATTTGGCCAAATGTTTGCCAATCCCGGCAGCACTGAATAACCACGTGAGGCGCAGAAAACCTGCAATACCTCCGATCATGGAGGCAATGGAAAACCACGTTAGGTACAGAAAGCGGGGTGGGAGATAAATGCACTCCACCGTGCAGAAGACGATGATGGCTTTCACCTTGCAGTTGTCTTAGGCGAATGCATAAGAAACCGCTTGACTTATCCGCACAACATCGTGGTCTGTGTCTGTGGACGGAGCGGGAATCTCTTCAGGGCGCACAGATTTGTCCACGACGAACGGTACTGTGTGCTTCGAGTCCTTCAGCCTTGCTGGTCAGCTAGGTCAGAGCTGGACGGTCGCGTCTCGCACTGCTCCAACGTGTGTGTTGGGGTCATTGGGTCCTCGACTAAGGCTGCCCTCATACGAATGTCGCGCATTTCATTAAAGATTTTCTGTTCTGTTCTTTGTGCTATGTGCAATGGTACGTGGCTGGTATTAGCACGAAGTTGCAGCACTGCTTCCTAGCATCCATGTGGTTTCAAAAGAGGTTTTTCTTGTCTTTTTTACAATGTCTTAAGCGATACGTTGCCGACACTGCTATTTCCTCCTCAATATAGAGCTAGTCTGCGCAGTCAGCAGGTGCTGAACTACATTGCGTACTTATAAATAAATATCTGTATTGCCAAAAAAACATCCGCTGTACACTGCTTCAGTCTTTCCGGTTCCTCTCATACTGCAGCAGTGAACCCCTAGTTCTCGCTGTCCTGACAGTCGGATAACAGATCAAAAGTAGAAATTTTGTCGCAACATATGTCGGAGCCATGACGCTCTTGCATGTACACCTAAGAACAAACTTGCGGTTCTCCGTCTTATAAATTACGAATGCGATTTCAATAACTGGCAAGACGGGTTTCGCGTGGGTGCTGTATCATAAAGGTGATGTCGCCAAACACCTGCGCACCCCACGTCGTTTATGTGGCACCTGTCAGCGCATCCACTTTCCCAGCAAGTGACGTCAGACATGCGCATATTTATACACGACGTAACAACATTAAAGGTAAAGAAGTCCCGCGCTCCGATTTGCATTCGCATAAGACGACGAGACTTGGCTGCACTGACGGTACCTGCCCTTCGTATCTGTGAGAGAGTCGTGTCAGCAGATTTCTGTTTCAACCGCAGGTACTTTTTAGTAATAACAATTATTAGGGTTTCACGTCGCAGAACGACGATTTAATTGATTATGAGAGACGCCGTATAGTGGAGGGCTCCGGAAATTTCGACCTCCCAGGGCTCTTTATCCTACTCCTAAATGAAAGCACACGGGTGTCTGGCATTTTTCTGCATTGAAATGCCGTCGCCGCGACCGGGATTCGATCCCGCGGCGTTCTAGTCAGCAGTCGAGGCCAGTTACTTCCTCCCTACCAGTGTAAATGCTGGGCACACTGGAAAATAAATGTTGGACCTTTGGATAAAAAATTTTACGTTCAATTGGCTTTGTCCTGATGACGTAATCCCTCAAAAAACTTGCAGAATCTCAAGTTCTAGAACACAGACTAGCGAGCAAAACATATATTTTGATGATAACATCAGCTCCCTTAAGAGCCCAAAAGTTCTTCATGTCATGAAATTAGCGAAGGTTGGCCCACAGAGTTCCTGCGCAAATTCTCATTGGATAGCATAGGAACGTGCGTGGCGAAGCTGACTATTTTTCTTAGATTTTTAAAGTTATATTCGACTATATATACTCTAGCATAGGAGAGCTGCATACAGGTGCCCCCACGTTGATTAATTTTATCTATCTATCTATCTATCTATCTATCTATCTATCTATCTATCTATCTATCTATCTATCTATCTATCTATCTATCTATCTATCTATCTATCTATCTATATCTATCTAGCCGTTCACGTTTTGCTGCTCTCATCATTTCGTTGACTGTCCGTTATTCCAAAACAAGGCATGACATTACATGAGTACGCCACGATCATCAATGATAGCTCATGGCATGCATGTCATTTTCGCTACGTAATCACATACATGATAAGCCACTGTTTTGATGTCATAGTGGTCATTTGATTGCTTTACTACAACCACCCCACAGAATCTAGCTGAAGCCTCGTGTTCTTTCTTGATATCTGCGAAGTTTCCATGGGTTGAGTAGAACTGTCTTGGCACAGAGGAGATTAAACGTTTACAGTACTACATCCGGAACTATGCGAGGGCTGCATGCAACTGTCCTTACTCTGGCAGTGCTCGGCAGCTAAGCCTGAATTTAGAAGTAAACGCGAACGATATACAATACTATGCACCCTACTACCGCACAGCTGCGCGCAGCTAACCTAATCATAGGCCTATGGGAGGTTGAAACAGTGCAACAACCATACTGCAAATGGAGCCGCTCAGTTGGAAACGCTATACTTTATCCTTATCCTTTTTTACCACCACAGTTTCTCAACTCAGTCATGCGGCTCCCCGCTGTTTTACGCCGCTGACACCTGTCTAAAACGCAATGCCGATGATGCATGAATAAACTTTCCGGCAAAGCATTGCATTTTTTAGCAAAGTGTCTTACCAGGTTTCCGAGAAAGAAAACTCTTCCTTTTTTCTTGCACCGAGCTACGGATTACAGCAAGAGGCAGACTTCAATCGCCTTTATAATAACAATCTCCGCTGCAGCTGGTTAAATAAAAAAAAATCACAGCATATCCACGTGGTGAATGATGAGTGGGGCAAAGCGAACTCGCGCTACAGCACGGCGATGGCATTGGCGCGAGCGTGGTCCTTCTTGTTGGAAGATATTGTGACTAGATTGTTTGAGAACCACAATCTGATGCACACACCGCAACTATAACCGAAACTGTTATCAAGGAAGTCCCGCTGGAAGCGCGCGGCGGCGGCTTCGGGCAGAGCCCGCCTGATGCGTTTTGCAGCCACTTCACGTGCTTGCACAGCCTCGGGCTCTGCCTGCCGGTACGCGCGCTTTCTCGCCGCTTCACGGTCCTTCACATTTTGAAGATCCGATTCGCGCCGCAGCCGTGCGGCTTCGGCCTCGCGGGCTCGAACGGCGGGGTCTTAGCGCCGCAGCGGTGCAGCTTGGCGAGCAGCTTCGGCCTCGCGGGCTCGAACGGCGGGGTCTTCTCGCCGCAGCCCTGCAGCTTGTCGAGCAGCTTCGGCCTCGTGGGCTCGAACGGCGGGTTCTTCTCGCCGCAGCCGTGCAGCTTGTCGAGCAGCTTCGGCTTTGCGGGATCGAACGGCGGAATCTGCTTCGCGGCGTCGACGTGCAGCTTCGGCCTCACGGGCTCTCACCTCAGGATTCTGTCTGCGAGCGCGCGCTGCCGTTGCCTTCCGTGCCCTCCGTTCCGCAGCCTTGTCTTCCATCTGGCGACTCCGAGCTAAAGAGAAAGCGTGCTCGTCATCTCGTCGTCTTCTACTGCATAGCAGAACGCGCGCAGTAAAGAAGAAAGAATGCCACACAAGCGAACACGCACGAGAGTCTCACTCGTCAACGTCGTCTTCTTCTACTGCATACCAGAACGCGCGCTTCTCACGAGCTAGAGGTGGCTACTACAACGCTACAAACAAAGGGAGGATGGACAGATCCCACGGCATAAGGAGCTTCGCCCCTAATATATTTAATGAGAGTGCAGACATAAGCCTGTCGCTACCTTACCTTAAAGGGCCCCTCCAGGCCACATAGTAAATTTTAGTTAGACGTTCGAAGTTGTTGCGTGCCGAAAGAAGAGCAGTATGCCGCAAGAATTTTTCAAATCGGTTCATTACGAGCTGAGAAAAACAATAATTGGTAGCGGCGCGATACCATGACGCGAGGAGGCGAGTTTCAAACCCTTGCCACTCGCCCCGTGTAGCCTTCGCAAGCCAAACCCCTTCCCTGTTCACTTGATAGATACGCAGGAACACGTCATGCGCATGCATGGTCACGTGCGCATGACGTGCCCGAGCCAGCCCGAGCACGCGAGCGGCGAAGCTCCTTAAAGCGGCACCCGTTCGTCCCTCGTAATCGTAGCAGGGGGAGGTTACTCCGTATACCTCCCATAGGACGTCTTAATTCATGACGTCGGCGCTGGCAGCGCCAAACGTCCCTTCAGTTACTATCCTGGCGGCTGGGATTCAGAAGCTCAAACTGCAGAATGGCGGCGCACACGGTATGCGTCGTCATGGCAACACCAGCCGCGCCTCGCACCTCCTCTCCTAGCTCTCTTGCAAGCGCCGTTTTTTATTCTTTTTGTTTTGTTTGCGTGCGCGTGCTGCGCAGCCTCCTCCCCCACTTTTTTTCATGAACCCGCTCGCCCGCCCGCTCGCGCGTGCTGCGCCGGCGTTTTTTTTTTCTTTTTTGCATCCGCTTGCGCGTGCTGCGCCGCGCGTTCGTTGCGCCTTGTAATGTACGCAATTTGCAATCAAGCATTCTGAACACACTGCAGTCGTGCAGCATGTGCCAGAACGCAAAAGAATGAATTGCACTCACAACACAAAATATCTTTGGTCTCGTTTTATTGTCCTCGTTTCCGAAAATCAACATTTTCATCAAATGTGGTGCGACAGAGGCTCAGGAGATTAACAGAAGTGATGAACAGGATATTCACATAGACGTGTTCATGACCACTAAACAACACAAAAGGTATCGGCAAAGTTAAGAACTTAAACAGTGGAATAAAAAAACAGCATAACATTAGGGCACATAATAAAAAACAATTTTTATACTGACAAAAGTGCAGAAGAGCTTCTGATATATGCGCACGATATTGCACAAAATTATCGTAACTAACAAAATTGAACATTCACTGCAATGCAAAAACAATGAAAGCAGTTGAATACCTAAAAATAGAATAATCATGTAAAGATCATTTTAAAGATGTGAAAACGAACTCCACATATACCACAACTAATATTGGCCGCCACTTTATTGACTACATTTCCAAAAACGTTGATTTTCATAAAACTAGTGATGATAAACGCGAAGAAAATGAAGAGATGATATCGGAGGATTCATGGCATCTCTTCTTGAAATGCGCCGATTCTGCAATTCTTCAGCTTTTCTCTGGGCGCACCAATCAGCTGTGTGGCGTTCCGGAGTACTTTAAAAACGCTTCCGCCCTGAAGAAAAGGAACAAGTTCCAATCAGATGAAGAGCGCCGTCGACTAGTGCAAAAGTGAATTCGTTTGTTCGTCTCAGAGCAGCACAAGTTTTTATACATTTACCTACAGCCTTAGAAACGCGGTTATAGGCGATGGCGAGTAATTAACCGGAGATAAATGCAAAGCACATATTCAAGCACGCGGTTCTGTGAGAGTTGTAAGCCTGTAACTATATAGTTACGTCGCATGGGCTTCATGTCCGCTGCTTGTTCGTATAACGATTTAAACGCAGCATCGTGCCCTTTTCGAATCAGTCATTTTTGAAAACAATAACTGTAGTCCCACTGCAGAGAACAGCTACTCGGTATGGACGTGAATTCGAACTGACACAATGAAAGCCGCAACTCAAAGGGCACGCTCACCTGTTGTTCTTTTGGGGGCCGGCACATATATTCCGGGACTTGTTCTGGAAGTATTCGAGCAACAAAGCACTATGCACGAACATCCCGAGTCGTAAAACATCGCGTCGCACAAACACACAGCGAGCGCGCACCGTCAAACGGACGAGCGACGACGGCTAACGCACGCCTTACCAACGCCAGACACGAAACTTTCCAACGGATTTCAAAGTCGGCGGCGCCAGCAAGGCGGCGGAAAGCGCGCCTCCCGGAGGAGAGGGAGTTGATCCCGCCAGAGAGGGGGTTGAAGAGAGTCGGGAGAAAAGAGACGGAACGCAGATTTTAACTCTGATCCCAGTCGATAGATGGCGGGTCAATTTGCCATACCAGTCACGTGGGTTTCTTTCACTAGCCTGGTCGTAGCGCGTAACCAGTCGTAACGCTAGTACCAGATCTTGACCTCCAAGGTCGTGCCGGTGGGAGATTTTTCCTGTGCGTTGTTGAACAATAAAAAATTCGCAGCGTGCGCGTTAACTAAAAGCCGAATTCTTCTGTCTCTCATTCCCCATTAGCAGCCATTGGCATGTTCCAGTAGGAAACGTTAGTAGAAGTAGTAGTGTAAGTGTTAGCTAAAAGCCGACTTCTTCTGTCTCTCATTCCCATTAGCGGCCATTGTTTACCTCCAAGGTAGTGCCTGGTGAGATTTCTCCTGTGCGTGATTAAACAATAAAAAATTTGTTCAAAACGCCGTTGATTGATGAAATAAACCAACGAAAGGCGCCAGATGTTTACTAAAAGCAAAACGAAAGAACGCCAGATGTTTCTAAAGCAAAACGAAAATACGCCAGCTGCTTAACGAAAGACGCCAGATGTTTTCTAAAGCAATGGTTTTCTAAACCATGAAAATTCACAGCGTACATGTAAAATTAAAGTGAGCTGCAAGTCTTCATAACTCTCATCGAACCTTTAGTATAAACGCGCCCGATCTCACGTCGGTGATGATGTACTGGGCAGAATTCACGGAAGATTCACGGTTTACCGATGAACCTCCGCAGCTTCGCCCACTCATCATCACTCACTCCGTGGATATGCTGTGATTTTTTTTTATGTAGCGGCCGTGGGCTTTGTGCCAGCGTTCATGTAGTGTACTGCCTGTTTCTGCGGGACGGGCATGAAAGCTGCGTCATTTGTACGGGCACGAAAGTGGCGGTATCATGAGCCAGTGCCCCATTAGCGTTTACTTGGACCCGGTAGAATAAATGAGCATAATCAGTGTTCGAACGCGCGAGAACATTACTTTCGTTTCCAGGGCTAGCTTCTGCTCGATGCGCTAACTGCGGGGGCACGAACGCATGCGAAACGGAGGCACATTAGCCCCGCATCTCGCTGCAATTCACGAAAAAGAAATGAAAAAAGACGCACACATTCCCTTTGTGTGTATCATTGTTTCTCTCAAGTTTTAATAATCTATTCAAGCAGCAAATTCCACAAAATACACATGTCGTGTCAAATAATTGTCGCAGTGTCACGTGCTACTGTTGGCGACGTCGTAGCACAGTGGTCTACGTAGAGGAGCGACGTCACAGCACTACCATCTACGTAGGGCCATTTTCTCATGTACGTCATCCCCTCATTATCTGGGCGCGCGCCCGCGAGAGGAAGGGCAAGCAGCGTTCACCATGAAATTTGGCCCATTTCCGCGGCGCGTAGCGTTGCAAATTTTGGCAGACGTGATCGTGAACGCCCAATGCATGCATGTGCTCGTTAGCTCAAAATTGTTAAATCTGGTGAGGGACCCTTTAATAGAATGTTTATATATTAAAAGGCTTCATATTAATCCATGGGCAGGAACAGAAATGTGGAACACACATCGATACAGACGCATACAATGCCAGCTTGCAAATCCAACACAGCGCGCTTGATATACTGAAAAAAAAAAACACCTTCGTGGTTCGACATGTTCGAGGCAATTTTGAAAAAAAAGGCAGATATTAATTACAATTTGCTGTGCAGTTTGGTACTTCGATGTCACTACTAGACAAACTTTAGGATATTAGTTTTAATGATCTTAAGGCAAGTGTTTCAGTTGTTGAAATACGGGTTGTGAAGTTAAAGACGAGAAGTGATACAGTAGGAGGAATATGACAACTATGAAACCATCGGTCCTTGTTTTTCCTGTAACATAAGTCCCCGCTGCCAAAAAATATAAAATTAAATTAATGAATAATTAATAAAGCGATCGAAGCAATAAAGTTGCACCAGAAATTGGTCGGTGTCAATCGTGACAGTCAATGCGAATAGAAAGGCTCTAGCTCCCCGACACTGTCAGCGTTGTGAAGACGCATATAGCGCCTTGGATACGCTTGCTTTCACTAGGGACATCCTTCAAGTTGTTTTATTCATTCTGGCGAGGCATGCACCAGCGGTGTAATTCTTGCCTTTGGAAACAGTCTTGTCTTCGGAACATATGTAAGATATTAGGCGGCGTCTTATGCGAAAAAGCAGCCGCGGGAAAGCAAATACAAATGAGGCTCTGGACCGTGCCCCCGGAGCAGCCTTAGTTCATCCAGCGGGGACATGGAGTGGCGCGTGCCCTGAACTAAGGGCTCCACCCTCACCCTACGAGGCAGATCTCTCATATTTGTAGAAATAATTGTTTTCTCTCACTCTCTTTCTCTCGTAGTATGCCATTCACATGCGCATTTTAACAGCGCAGTTGTTTATGCGAGCCGTTGGCAGTAATAAAGAAACGGAACATTATCTGCATAATGAACCGGCTTGTGCTATGTGCGTCCTCTTCTTGATCTTCTGCTTCGCTCCCAGAACACATGCGTCGATTTGTCCGGCGTGGGATGCAACAACCGTAATGGGCGGGAGAACATGCACAGAGAGAAAGAGAAAAAAGAAAGAAAGAAAGAAAGAAAGAAAGAAAGAGAAAGAGAGAAATGCTTGGTAAAATTACACCATTTCCCGCTAAAGGGGACCATGAGGCGATGCGAAGCCAGAGCACTTGCACGATGGCGTTCCGTTGGCGTTCGTTGGGCATGCTACCGCCCTCGCGTCGTGGAACGCGAAGAGGAACGCTACGCGCGTCTTGTCTTCCCTCTAGCCTGGCCGTTAATTCTCACAGGGCGTGCAGGGAACGCGGTCGACAGGCGTGCGAGAGGGGGGAGCGTAGGTGAGAAGAGAGAGGGGGAGGGGACGCGCATGCGCTGGTGCTCATCGCGGCGTTGCGCAGGAGAATTTCGGCATGTCTAGCCCGCGTTTCAAAGGAAAAGTGGAAATGGAAAGTGGAGAGGGAAAAGGGAGACGGGTAGCGGAGAGGGGGAGGAGAGAGGCTGAGTCGAGAGGGGTAATGGGAGAGGGGAGGGGGACAGGAGGAATGGTGACGGGGAGTGTAGAGGAGGTGTGTGGAGAGGGTATGCGCATGCGCAGTAAGGGCGGTCACGCCGCACACCACCACCGGATTGAACTCCGCCATAAGATACTTCGCATCTAAAAAATATTGTTCACGAGGCGAGATCCGAACCGGCGGAACCTCGATCGGAAGGCGAGCATCGTAACCACTGGGCTATCCCAGCACGCTGGCGAAGCATAACATAGCTTTGCATAGTATAGTATACCAAAGGGGTAAGAAAGAGAACTGAGAAATAAAGAGAAAGTAAGGGGAAAAACTGAAAGAGATATAAAGACAAAAAGAGTGGGAATCAAAGATTGAAATGCATAGCCAATTGATGATCGATCAAAATGTAATAAATTTCTGGAAATTGCTTAGAAATGCATCGACATGCATGCTAAAACATAGTATAAGCCACTCAGTATCCAATCCTTAGGTAATCGATAATCGATCAATAACCATCACATTTGCAGTAGTTACCATTGCTCAGGTAAGCATAAATACACATAGTACAAAGCAAATCGATAGCTAACAATATATTTCCAGAACTTTGTCTTGACTACAGGACATTGCGCAAAAACCCGCGAAATATTCCTGCCCCTGTATAACCTTACGATCCACTGCATAGGCGTTATAAGGGTACCGGTCGTATGTGTGCGTGGCTGCGCGTAAACTTCGTCTGGCCGCCTTCTACTTTTCAACCCACTCCGCGCAGCTGCGTAGCCGGAGCTAAAGCCATGACATCAACGTCGGTATGAAAGAGCGGCACACTGACAAGAAAGGGAAAAGTAATTAGGACAAAGAAGGCCATCCATCGCTGCTGTTCCTTCAGGCTTGGCACCACTAGTGCAAAGCACTTCTATCAAGCTGCCCGCTCAGATCACGCAGAAGACCATGAACTACTCCTACCGCTTTCTAGGACCGACGCTGCACGGAAGATACTTTTACATGCTCGACAGCGCACCACGTCACTGTGGAATGAGCCGCAGTTCAAGCATGCTCGATTGCATTCATTTAACCCTACCATAAGTCTTCAAGCCCATCGAGGCTTTGCCGAGTAGACGCGACCCGTTTGTGTAGACTGTGGTTGGGCGTTGCGTTTACCAACGCCTATGTATTCCGCATTCGGATGGCCGCCACTGCAGCCTGGGACCACTGTGGCAACGCAGAAACAATTGGACACATTTTAACACGAAAGTGTTTTATGCTGGGGTCCACCAAGACTTCAGTGACGTATTTCCGTCACGGAAATGACGTTGAAAAAAAGGACACGATCAGATGGCAAAGAAAAAAAGTTCCGTGTACGGGCATCGAACCCATGACTGCTCGGTCCGCAAGTACAGATGCCGGGAACGCTATCCACTGCGCCACAGTTAAAGACTCCAAGCGCTTTATAAACGTGACGTGCATTTTATATCTCACTCTCCTCTCACAGTGTTCTCGGTCGGCGGGGTGGTGTTGCCCTCCAGGAGCGGTAAAGTAATTCATCATTACTGTGGCCTCCGCGATTAGCACCTGCAACGCTTGTTGCTACACGTCCGTCCCATTCGGAGCGTTTTCAATAGAATTGGAATTTCGTCAATGCCTTAAAACTCCGCGAGGTGACGATCTTCGCCCAAGCGTCGTAAAAGCGTCGGTCTCGCTCATACATCACGCTCATTCAAACTAAAGATACCTCTGCGACGCGCGCCTGCCTCACCAGGCTGTAGCACCGCGTTCCCCGCTTACGCTCGCCCCGAGGAAAACCGCGGCCGGGCTACAGGGGCGGCGCGACGCGCCTTGCGTTTCCCTCTAGTCGGGCCGTGGTGTTCATTCACGCTTTAACATGCCGCATGAAGGCGACCACGTTCTCCGACCAATATGCTATACGCTCTTCTGGCTATCACACCTGGTTTTTGGATTACGCTTTCCCGTTAACTACTACAGCTACCACAAGAGTTTGTTTAATCATTGAACGTGTACGTTAGTCGTTGGGGTGGAGATGAACCACTAGGCATCAAAGTGGGTGCAACGACGTTCAACGGTGCTATAGCTGCTAGACATCTATATATCTATATACATTGTGCAAACTTTCTTATATAAATGTATAATAACATTCAACTACTTCGGTAAGGACACGTTTTACTTTCGTGTTATTCCGATTCCTATGACGGAGGGATCAACCACGTTTTTTTTGCGACTGCCCACAGTATAGTGCGCAACGACTATCCCTTTGCAACGTGCTGGACAAGTTGGATGACCGACCTTTGCCAGAGGAAAGAATTCTACGCCATCGACAAGACGCAACGTCGCAGAAGGAGGCCATGCAAGCGCTACTGCGCTTCTTGCGATCGACCGGCCTTTCTGAACGATTGTACCCGAACGCCATTCCTGTGTGTATTGTTGTTTTTTATCCTGTGTGTGCACGTGCGTTTTTTCTCCTCTTTTTTCCCCTCTCCCTTTCTCTCTAGAACCTCTTTCCTGCCCCTATTTTCCCACCTTAGTGGTGGGTAGCGAACCAGACGCTAATATCTGGTTAACCTCCCGGCCTTCCTTTTTTCAACTCTCCTCCGAAATTTTTTTATGAGCCGTTTTCCCATAATTTATTATGTCTCGATTGGGGGCTTCTCCGCGATGAGCCGCTTCTAACACGTCAATTTTGTCTAGGTTATCGAGGCAACCTTTCATTTCAGGCTGCCACATTTCATGGTTGCCTGGATATGAACGCGTGACCGTCATTCCTGCAGGTAGCAACTGAAGTGTAGCGCTACTAAACACGTGTATGGTGACCCAATTCGAAGCGTGGAGTGAGAAAACAGGAATGAGCAATGGGCAATGCGAAAGACAGACAGAAAGAAAGAAAGGAAGGAAGGAAGAAAGAAAGAAAGAAGGAAATAATTTTTTGCAGCGATCCTGGGAAAGCCCAGCTTGAACGTTCCTTATCCGTCTGCAGCCTGCGAAGCGGGTACGTGCCGCAGAAATAGGGAACAGAACACAAGTAACAGAACAGAAAGGAAAGGCAGGGATGTTAAGTAGTCTAGAAGGAACGGTATGCTACCCTACACGGGGCAAGATATGGGGGAGATATAAAGATAGAGAGAGAGAGAGAGAAGGATAGCACGCACGCACAGTCACACACATCTCATAGTCATGATTACGCCGTTAGTCAATAACCGCTAGAGCGATTCTGATGCCTTCAAGAAGTTGAGCACTACCTTTGTCGCCTTGGCCCGCGATGGCCTCTCGGGACGGCATTCTAGAATAGTTTCTGGCGTCATCGGTCTGGGATCTATGCGACCAAGAGTGACTGCGAGTGATTTTCGCTGCTCCCAGCAAAGCCTAGCCATGTATAGCATAGGATAGCAAGGGGGCGGAGAAGGGAAGATGTGGTGAGGAGGAGTGAGGGTATAGCATGGCAGAGGAGTCGAGTCGAAGAGGAAAGGCGAGTAGGAGGTGGGAGACATGCAGGTGGTCAAGCGGAGAGAAGGAATGGCTGAGGAGCGGAGATGAGGAGCAGCGGCGCAGGTGGTAGGCTGCAGTCGGGCGTGGGAGAAGGCAATGTGCAGCTACTCCGAGCGCAGTCGATGTGACGTTAGTGATGACGTCCTAGCTTTGCTTCGCTTTGCACTCCATCGCTGCGCTCCTCAGCTCCGCTGTCCCTTGGTCCTTTGCCTTGCAGTGATCTAGAACAGTAATTAAACTGAGCGGTTTAGAATAATATTGAAAGACGGTTTGGCTCCGCAAGGAAACCTGATATTGTGCGAAAGTCACAATTCTACGTCACAATACTACGTACTACTGCGTCACAGTACTTGTATAACTGCGCCCCAATACTCGTAGTATTATGCTACACAATATTCTGACCCAATTAAAACTGAGTCAGATTACTATACTGAATGGTAAATTCGAAAATTTGGATTCGTCCGTCAATAATGGGGGTGGGCCAAGTCTATATTGGGAGTGGATCCAGCTGGTTCTGGAAGACTTGGGTAAGCTCAATTATGGAATCGGGCAAACACAGCAGATGGACTGCGTCAACAAAATTTTGGGAGTGGGGCAAGTAACTTTTGAGAGTGATTCCGGACGTGGGTAAGGTCACGCCTCGATTTAGGCGAAGTCAATTTCGGAGGCGGACCACCCAAATTTCGAGGGTGGGTCAAGTTCATTTTTATTTGGGAAGGGGCGAATGCCGTGCCGAGAACGCCCTAACGCGAATTTGGGTATGCACCAATATATTTCACCCCCAAGTGCAACTAAAATATCAACAATCAAATTTTGTGAACGTCATTCCGACGTCTTCAGCTGAATCGTCGTGTTCTTCACTGACATCCGCTCAATTTGCATAGGTTTGGTTGAGGTGCTTTGGCACTAAAAAGGCCTAGTATGCGAAAGCTGCCTGCTGCTCTGCCTCTACACAGAGGGCTCAGCAGTCCTTAACTGCTGAACAGAACTAGGCCTGTGTTTACACAAGAGAAAGATTTTCCAATACCATCAACTCTACTATGGGAGCGCTGTGTCCAGCTGTCCTTGAAGAATGCGACGTCCTGTGCGTTCACTTCGACGGGCGCCACATAAAAAGGAACCACCATAGGTTCTTAACTCATTCACCTGGCTTCCATGTAACTACGATGTTCACATATGGGTCAAACGCAATAGGGATGATGCAGGAGCAATCATTCTGACGAAATATTGCCTCTTTCAGCAAAGTGTGTTAGCAGGTACCCCTTGAAATAATTTTTTTCTCCCTTTTTTCTGGCACAGAGCTACGGGTCAAAGCAAGAGAAGAACCTCACGCGCTTTGGGAATCACAATGTCCGCTGCAAACCGCTCATGAAACATATTCGCAAGAATTAGAGACAATGAATGCGAGAGCAGACGAAAGCGAGCACCTCTCTAACTTATATAGAAAGTTTCAATAAAGGAAGGGAAGTGTGCGAGCCGTTTGTTTTTGATTGACACAACCTTAATGAAAACCACCAGATAAGGATGGCAGGGAAGGTATACGGGACATTAATTGTACCGTTTTAAATGTAATGTAGTATTTGTCATATACATATGAACAAAGTAAAGTAGACGAAAAGACAATGCTGTGTTGCGGGCTGGTAGTCCCGACGCAGCAGCAGGCGAAGACCGGCGGTGACCAACGCGACCGGCGGGGACGCCAGCAAGCCCGAACACGCGGTTTGGCGCGAAGCGCCGAAGCAGTAGAAACGTCCGCACTCAACGAGTACTCTCCACACACTCTTTTACATTCACGTCGCCTGGGTAAAGCAGGAATGCCAGAGCGGCGCCCCATGGCACTCGTACAGATCAATACTGAACCGAAACCGAAACACAACAATGAGCTCGTGCAGAGGGCACGGAGGAAGCCAAGTTTCGGCGCAGTCGCATTTTCAGCGCAGCTTAAGAAACTAGGGTCTCTAGAATTACGTATCTATGTATTTTCTATTAAAGGAACACACCACCTAATACTTACCTAGTGATGTTGCACCTCAGATATGCGTAATGTTTGCTTTTTGATCAACAATGTACACAAGTATGAACCTAGTCAGCCGTTCACGATGGCTGGCCCTTGGGCAAGTGGTTCAATTTTCGCCGAGTGGCTGAATCGAGGGACGTGCCGACAAACAAAGACAGACAGAAAGACAGACCAAAATTTCTGCGTTTAAGTTCCCAAGAAAGGTTATCGTCTATAGAAACCGTCTGCCACACACGCGCGCACCAAAAAAACCGTACTCAGGCGCAGGAAACATGAGGCAAGCTGCTCACACGCGGTCACACACAAGAAAGACAGGAGAAAGCACACGAAAATGCACACGGACACGCATAAATCCTGAGGCGACCCCATAGTAACACGAACCTTGAGGACCGTATTAGTGGCGCCCTCACCCAAAACAGCTGCCGCTCAGCCGACCCGCGCTCGCCCATTGTCGGCGACGCCACGCAGGAGGCCGCACCTGTTCTTTTTATGTAGCGGCCGTGCCTTGACTACGTTTAGCCAAGATTTTCTTCGAAGTCTACACGGGAGCAGTGCTCATGGGAGCCACAACAGTAAACGTTATAGTTTAGTTTATCCTGTTCTACCACCATAGTTTATCAGCTAAAATATGCGGCATCCCGCTAACTACGCCGTTGACATTTCTCTAAAACGTGAAACCGATGCTGGATAAGAAACCTCTCTGTAAAAACATTGCCTCTTTTAGCAAAGTGTCTCATTAGGTTTTCCTCGCAGTAAATATTTCTTCTTTCTTTCATGCACAGAGCTACAGACAACAGCAAGCGGTAGACTTCACTCATTGAGAGTCGTAAGGTGCGTTGCAGATGGCTAATTAACCCTTTCGGCCCTGGCGGTGTCATTTGACACCACCACACAAGATTTCCCCTAGCACCTCTGAAATGAAACCGAAACTGTCCATTCTTGGGGGAATACTTCTTCAATGATCCCCACTACGTTTGACACCAAAATTGTGAAATGCTTGTGGAGCTGGGAGCCGCAAAGAAGAAGCTTGACCGAAGTCATGGGTGACGCCGACGCGGCTAAGCTGAGGCAGATAAGCGCCATTTTCGTGTCGACGTACAGAAGCTGTTTCAGTGAGTATCACACTGAAAAATGACATGTGGTTCACATTTTGTGTACTCTAGTGACTAGCAAGAAAAAATAAGCCATTTTTCTCATTTTACGACCGCTGAGCCCTGATGACCTAATTTGATGTCACGTCTATAAATCCATTATTACTTGCACGACTGGCTCAATTTTTCGTTTGTTGTCTTCTGAGATCATACGTATTAGGAAAACACGCGAAAAAAAAGTCTCCGACCAAAATAAAAAATCCAGGGCTGAAAGGGTTAAGTATATTCGCAAGAATCAGCCACAACGCACACGACTGCAGACGCAAACGCGTCGCATTCCTACTTAACTAGAATGCTCATACAAAGAAATAAAATTTATTAAGCCTCAGGCGTACGTACCGATGTGTCACACACATTACTAAGGACACATAAAATGCTACGGGTCGTTCGTTCAATACAACACGGCTCAGTATAAAGAAAACAAAATAAACGACAGAACTCGATGTCATGCCTCATTAAGCCTATATATAGCAATTTCCTGAAAAGGTGGACGTCAGTTATGGTTCCCGAATGAGGTGGCGATTGGCGGTGCTGGTGACAGCGGTAAACCATTGCCTCCAACGCCGACGTAACTTACAGCGCCCATATGTCCCGATATAAAAAAATGAGGTGCCAGACTTGAAATTTACGCTAAGGAAGCATCACTTAACTATTAACAAAATCATCTCGAAGTTGGAATGGGCCGCGGTAAAGAGAACATTTTAATGGGGTTATTAGTGAGAATTGTCTGATGAGCATTCCATGGCGAAAGAAAGCCTCGTTAACCCCATCTATCTATCTATCTATCTATCTATCTATCTATCTATCTATCTATCTATCTATCTATCTATCTATCTATCTATCTATCTATCTATCTATCTATCTATCTATCTATCTATCTATCTATCTATCTACAGTGGAATCTTCTTGACACGATTGTGCATAATATGTTTTCGGCCTAATGCATTTCAATTAGTACTCCAGGCCAACGTCCCTTGGAAATAAGGCATTTTCATCCGTTTAATACGATCACATTTTTGCCCCAATTTGGATAATTAGACGGGGAAGGTGGATCATGACCGACATATTTAGAGATAATACGTTTATGCTCCGGTATACCAGCTAAAAGAGCATTCCAACAAGATACGATGTGCACATTGTAGAGGCTTCGGCAGCGTCGGTTCTGCGGCGAAAACATGGCTGCCAAGCGCTGCCGCTGCGTCCAAGGATGAAGGTGATCGCGAATAATTTCAGAAGAATTTACTCCTAGACTTTGAAGGGAAGTGAGTGCAGCGCAAATTGACGAGCTACTTAAATGTTGCTCAATAAAGGTGCGTTGCTGACGGAGTATGGATGTTTTCTTACTTTTTTTGCCTCTTTGGATAATACGAGTTTTGCATAATGCGGTTTACTTTCCGGTTCCTGTGAAAAACGTACAAACGAGATTCCTATCTATCTATCTATCTATCTATCTATCTATCTATCTATCTATCTATCTATCTATCTATCTATCTATCTATCTATCTATCTATCTATCTATCTATCTATCTATCTTAACGCTGAGTGAATCGCCGTTAAGTTGCGCGAAATCGCTTTGTGATTCCACGTAGCGGGACACGCTTTTTAAAGCTTTAGATGGCTCATGAAACGCGCGAATAGTGACCGTCGGAGTCGGCGGCGTCAATGCGAGCAATGCAAAAAATTCGGCAGATCCCACGTACCGTGGGAGTCGATGTTATGCGAAGCATGCGGCGGGAAGGTGAATGTGGCGTAATTCTTTTTACTTAGTGAAACGTTACAAAATGAAGCTAATGACTTGCATAAATTTGATACGCCCACATATATGTTGAACAGCCGCATATGTGTTATATAACTAGATGTTTACAGTTGGGTAACGCTGCCAACGGCAACGTGGGTATTACCAACACCAGAAGCGGTAAGCTGATATGTAATGCTTATACTTGTCCCTTATGATGGAGAACGCACGCAAGTTTTACGAACCCGTGTACATGTGTGGAAGAAGTTCTTGACAGTTCTTGAATAAGGTCACCATCACCGTGGTCAGTGAGCACCAGCAGCTGGTCATGACTTGTTATGGGATTCGGTCGTTATCGCGGTGACGTGGGGCCCATGTGTAGCGAAGTATGAGCTATAGTACAGCTGTTGGAAATCGTGGATGCCTCGGTCATTTCGTCAACAAATTGTCTGTCGATAGAGCCGGCGACATGTCGGAACCTGAAGTCACCGTTCGCGTTGGCGAGGTATACGCCGTCGAGGCTGTTAGGCCTGGATAGTGCTAGGTAGGCCAACATCAATGGATGGCGGTTGTCGTATTCCTAGACTACATGGGCGTATGCGGCCTACGTAGTCTAGCCTACAACGCGGCTGTCAATCAATCTGAATCATTCGCGGTCAGCATGAGGGCATCGCCCAGCCTCGTAAGAAATGAAGATGACACTGCGTCGTTCTGGCGGACTAAGTGCATTTCATGGCGCGATGATGTGATTATCATACGTGACTTTCGTTGATGTATTCCTCCGTGGTCAAGCAATGTTTTACTATAGCTTGCTGAATCATAGCACTACAAATGTAACGTTTATTAGGCTGCTATAAAAGCGGAGCCAACACTTGAACCACAGACGTTAATCTGATATGAAGCCTGTACTGTAGGATTACGCATCGTAGGAGTGTCATGTAGTGTTTATTGCTTGCTTGCAAACTTAGATAGCCTGCATCACAACCACAATTGACGTTGCACCAACATTACGTCTGCGTAGGCTGTTTTTCCAAACCCGTTTATAGACCTGGCGTGGCTCTTTGGTAGAATACCTGATTGCCACGTAGAATGCTTGGGTTCGATTCCTGCTGGGATGGTAATTTTCATTCTTTACATTCGTCGGGTCAACGCTGCCGATGTCGGTTTTTCCTAACGCTCTCGTATTTAGGTTACCAATGTCTGTTCTCCCCGTTCCTGGGTAGATATAAAGTGTCAATCACCTGTGGCGCATACCCGTACACCGCGGCCCGTGGAAACGGGTCTGTGCCACACGTGTCTGGAGGAAAGGGTTTGACGACGTACGCGACAGGATTTTCGCGTTATTCATGTCAACGTTACTAGAACAAACTCAGTTTAAAAGCTCCGCCGGAGAGGCGGTCCGCGTGGCGGTCGTGAGAACTAGTGGCGCTGCAGTCACGTCTAGCTCCCGCGGCTAGCGCTTGTTGTGATCTGCGCGTCTGCGCCGCCGATGTACGAGCGCACGTGGGTTACAGCGTCGTCTGCGCTTTGTTAGCTCGTCATTTTTGCGACTGTTCTTGACCAGGCTTAGCGTCTTGTACGAAGACACGTGCACGGTGTACGAAGCGTAACGAGGGCGAGCAGATTCACGGTGCGGTATGCCGACTTGCTTTGCGCCGGGCTGAAAGAGCGGCTACCGCAACGACGACTCCGCTTCAAGACACTTCTTCGGACCTCCGAAAGGTCCTACGCCATTCAAGCTTTGCATCGCAAAGATAGAAAGCTTACTGCGAAATGCAAGGTCTGTGACGTTCATTTTGAGAGTGACGACATTGTAAAGCACTATCGTCGTGTCGTTGCGGGACAAGAAGTTTTGATCTCACGTGGAAAGTGGGAACTCGCGCCCGGTGCCGTGCCGCGCTTGTTCCCAGCACTTCCACCCCATATTTCAAAGCCAAAATGTTCGGGGTTTAGGCGCAAATACCCCCAAAACGCACGGCATCCCGCGAAAGCCCAGTGCCCAGTTTGGAGGAGCCGCCAGGAATAGAACAGCAAAACGAAAGGGAGGCGATTACCTATATACGCTACCGAGACTGAGAGTTGCATCACGCTGACATTCGATCAGTTGTCAGCTGTCGCTATGCCTTCAAAGCAGTGGATTTTCGAGAGATTTTGCGACGAGGTATCGAACAAGATGTGCGGAATATTTTACACTCGCCGGCTCGGGAATGGGCTGCTCAGCGCAAAAATTTGACACGGTACACATAGAAAGACGAGGACCAGCGCTGGTCCTCGTCTTTTCTGTGTGTACCGTGTCAAATTTTTTGCGCTGAGCAGTTTAATAATGGAATACCAACTAGCCCAATCCCACACTTTGCTTCGGGAACGGAGATTTACTTGTGCAAATGATAGTTGTAGTTGACGAGCTGTTTAACTGCGTAGTGAACGGCTACAGCACGAAACGCAAACGGCTGTCGTACAGTGTAAGTGCTGCGGGCATGGAACATCTGCTCGGTGAAGTTGAAAAATTGAAGTTGAATACTGACGACTCTTCTAGCGACAGAGTACGCGCGAATAACTGCTCGGTGCTGACATCACGGCCGATCTGTTCGAATTGTTTAAGGCACCGTAGAAGGATGAGACGTAGAAAGATGAGACACCGAAAATAGAACTATCCGCTGAAAAAATTGCTCAGAGACGAAATCTATTCGATGTAATCGCATAGTGAGATTTCATTTACCGAGTTCTCGTAAAATTTTCCGATTTTGGGTCAGTATCCCTTTAACCGTCGCAAAGACGTGTCTTATTGTAAACATTGCAAAGCATTGGTGATGTTTTTTGAGAAAGTTTTTTTTCAATAAATTGTAGAAACATGTGTGCTGTTTTTCTAGAACGTTTTTGTATAGCGAGTAAGTACGCTTCTTTGTACACTATAAAGGCTTTCACAAACGTGTTGGGCTGTTTTTGGTCTAGATAAGACGGCACCCAGTTGAAAATGACAACAGGACTTGCCTTGAGACAACAGAAATTTCTGTTGTCACAACAAGATTTTTCTGTAGTTACTACACATTCCAATTGTGGGGACAGACTTCTCTGTTGTGCAGCGCATATTTTTGTTGTCTCAACAGAAGTGTGTTGTGTGGAATGTGTTGTGGTACAAAAGGAAGCTGTAGTACTACGACAAATGTTTATAGTACTCTATAAAAATGTGTTGTCACAATAGGCACCCGGCTGTTACTACAGGAATGTCCCTGCAGTATGCGACAAAATTTTGTTGTACTACAGAAATGTGTTGTGCTACAACAGAAACTAGTTATCTTAGTGTGTCTTCAATTGTGACAACAGAAGCCTTCCTCAACTAATGCGACAAAAATTTGTAGTACTACGAAAACGTTTCGTGGTACAACAGAAATTTGTTGTCTAAGCATGCATCCAATTGTGACAACAGAAGTGTGCCTTGAGTAATGAGACACACTTCTGCATTACTACATCTTTATTTGCTAGTATTTTCTGTCCTGAAACCTGATGCCTTTATACACATATATATCAACTGAAAACTGATTGTGATATCTATGAAAAGTATGCTAGTGCCCAATGTGCCAGTGCACGTGCTAGTGCACAAGACAGAGAAGCATGCAGTCATGATGAAACCGCCCCAGCCATGAATATAGTTGATAGAGCTTGTAGCTTGGGTGAGTTGGTGATTGAATATCAACATGCATGGCTGCATAGCATAAATTGAACGAAGACAGAAGTGAGGACACAACACAGTGCATGCGTTGTGTCCTCTCTTTTCGTTCATTTGTGTTGTGCAGCCATGTTGACATGAATATCCATTTTAAAAATTTATAATATGGCCATGGAACACCCTTTCCATGGTATCGTCAGGACTGAACTATACATGTAAATGAAGAGAGCAAATTAAGAATTGAATTCCAATTTCAAGAACTGAAGATTCACTTTTTGGGGTTAGCGCAGAACAGCATGTGCATATCCATGTCCTTGCCAAGATAAAAATAACAAAGTGGACAAGATAAGGTTTCGGGCTTTACATTGGGAAAACATAATGAGGCATGGTGTAGCAGGGGACTCTGGAATAATTTATACCACATCAGGAGCTTTAATGTGTACTTAAATCACATTTAAACTGCATGCATGTTTCTTCATTTCACCCTCATTTAAGTGTGGCTATCATGGACAGATTCAAACGTGCATGCTTCATGCTAAGCAGCTAAATGCTATAGCCTCTTAGCTACCACGTTGGGTAAAAAGCACAATGAACTGAAGTCGTGTATATCTCTTTAATATCAATAATGCATCCAGCCAATACATTTTTCACAAGCACAGAAGTCCAAGATGAGTCTTCTTTTTCTGTGCTCCTTCAAAACAAAAGCTAAGGACACAATCATTACCACACCAATACCATGCTTAAGAGGACAAATAAATGTACAAGTTTGAAGGAGACATCATTATAACACCACGGACACAACCACCTTCGCATGTTAATTGCTTCTTCAGGTGGTATGAAGCAGTGGGGTAGAGCACGTGCCTGTTGAGAGAATCTGGCCTTATGACTATATACAAATGCTTCAAGCAAACTTATATAATTACTCATAAACATAGCTCGTTGCCAGATGCATCACCTTTCAAACTGTGGCAGTCAGTTTCCACAATATAACTTTTCGTTTTCAAGTCTGCCTACTCTTATGAAGTGACTGCGTGTGTGTTTGGTGCTTCTGCTGCAGTGTTTAGATCATGCACACAAGATGCGTGCTATTTGCAACATGCAATCTGGAAAGGCTGCAAGCATGTCGAATGGCCAGTTGCCTGTTGATGAGGAACTATGTGCAAAGTGGCAGAAGAAAATTTGCCGGAAAGATTTTGGTTAATGACAAGTCTCTCCCCATTGTTGTATGCAGCAAGAATATTATTTCACGCCACTATGTTAGAGAAAAATCTGGTCCCTGGTGCAGTGTGAGAAGCATTTGGGGGGTGTCTGCACAACCTGAAATACCTCTGCCCCCTGCAAACCCTCAGCAAAGAAACTGCGTAAAGATAGAAAAGCTTGAGATTCTACTTCTTCGAGCAAGCCAGAAAACTAGAGAGAGCCAGATGGTCATGAGCCTGCGATTTCGTTTGCCCCAAAAAAGAAGGTTGAACAGATCATCACATAAACAGTAACAATGCACAACGAGCCAGTTGACACATTTCATTGATAGCGAGGCTTCTGTCACAGGTTACACATTACCCTGTAGGTGGAAGGTCCGCAGCAGCTAGGCGCTGAGAGAAAAATGTTGAGCTTTTACGGTAACAACAAGCACTACACCTCACTCTTATAGAATTTCGTGGATGTTCAAAAGGGGGAAAAAAGCTGCTTTGCAGCCTCATTGAACTGAAAGACATTGAACGTTGCGATCCTACCCTGAAAAAATCCTCAGAGCGGATCATACGGTGCCCTATTTTGCTCAAATGCCATGACCGTGCCTGAACCAAGCTGCTGACATCACCACCGCTCACTGTGGAGGTACGCCAGTCGTAGCTCATGATCATTGAAAATGAGTGGTTGAATTAAAGAAAAGCTGCTTTGACAAAGCTCCTCTCCTAAGCCGCACTAGTGCAAGCCTTCATTAAGAGTAGTTGAGCTTTCAATAAAGCCATAGTGCGTACAGATGATCGGACGTCTGACATGGTATTCGGCATCAGACAGGCAAGAAAACAATAGCCGAGCAGCACGAATGAAACTTTTGCTGACAGTGTACTGTATGCGACGAGCTTCGAGGAGTAACCATTTCGTAGAACGTGCCATGTTTTGTTATTTCAGAAAAAATCCAAGCGGAAGAGACTTGTTTTCCTAGATGAATGTCGAATGTCGTCATTGAAATTGTTGAAAAATGCCGTTATTCCTCAGAGCACAGTGCTGGCCAACAAGCGGGCTGGATGCTAATGGCAGCTGATGAAAAAATTGTAGTAGTGTGGCGTCTTGAAACGATTGCGCAGGGTAAACAGCAATAGTGCACCTTGTGGCTCTCGACAGAAGCTATGCTGGCCATGCTTATGCATACCATACCTATGTTCGTGCGTTTGTATGTGTGCGTGTGTATATATACACAGGCAAAATCGAAAAACTTCGAGGAGGGCCTACCCCCCAATGCTACGCCAGTGCACATACTATACGACAGATGTCTTGTCGAAAGTCGTGTTCATGTTGCACATGTTCACAAGCATGCTGGATCTTTAGAGCCACTTAGTGAGCCATCATCTAGTGTAACGGCGAATCACTGAACACACCAAAGTTTCACTGCACCCCCATGGAAGAGGAGTTGCTCTCAAACGAGTTCATTTTTTTAGCTGTGAACCAAACCCTATAGCTAGGGCTCCGTGTTTTCAGCTTTATCCGAAAAAAATTCGATAAAATTCGTTGATAAAATTTTTAACAATTCGGATTTATTCGATAAACTCTGATTTCAAGGGCCAATATGACCTCGTGCTGTTCTTTATCGAAAGGGCAAGTTATAAGCGCTCATTGATACATCTTCTGGTATGACCGATTTATAGATTACCACGCCTAGCTGTATTAGGCGATGTAGCTGTAGGGTGCTCCGACTCAGCTTCCTACATGCAGAAGCTTCACAAGGTCTTGCAACTTTCGAACCCCAAATTCAAGGCGCTTCAATTCAAAGATCCACGCCACCTACTTAACAACGCTCTGGAGGATGGAATCAGGACGAGCTCGTTCAACGTAGTTCACGATTTTGTAGTGCCCTTTCCTGCCCTGTTGAGGTCGTCACGGGAGCTGCGCCATAAGTTTGGTCTTGTGTGCTTGGCCATGGGCATTCCCATCAAGTCGCTGAAAACCGTATGTTCGCTGAGGTGGTTCTCTTTTTATGAAGCTCTAGAAGATACTTCGGAGAACTGGCGCGCCATTTCGTCTTTCTCGAGAAGCGACGAAGCCAAGGGAACGAAGTGTGAGAAGCTCAAGAGTCTTATTTCATCACCTGAAGCTGTGCACGACTTGCTCGTTAAGGTGAGGTTTCTGAAGACCAATTCGTGTACCGTGCTCTCAATCGTCAAGGAACTTGAGGCAGAGAGTACCCTGGTACACCAACTTTATCCCGTACTGGGGGTTCGTTTGCACGCACTCATCAGTCAATGGCTTGATTCAACCGAGGTCTTCGCATGGGATGTCACAGGTCTGTTGGACCTCCTTGACGAGACTGACCGCTTAATGACTGTTGCAGACTTTCACGGATACTACGCTGCTGTCGCCGAAGGGTGGAGACAGACATCTGAGAGGAACCTGTGCGATCAACTACATTACAACAAAGAATCGTTTTGGTACTGTGTTCAAATTGTGAATACAAATGTGAAGCATGAGCTGCCCTGCGCACTCGAAACCTATGCGCCTATATTTTAATTAGTGCTCCTTGAAACTGACGACATGAGCCAGCTCCTGAGTGATTTTGCGAACTATCAGTGCTATGAAATATGTAACATTGTTGAACCCCTGTCGTTTTGGAGACTTCACAATTTCCAGTGGCCAGTGCTTTCCCGCTGTGCGTTGTGTCTTCTGGCGCTTCCTGTTTCAAGTGCTAACGTTGAAAGGGCATTTTTAAAGCTCAGAGTCATCAAATGAAAGGAGCGCGCTTCGATCACTGACAGCAACCTCGCAAAGTATGCTTGCGTGTTTTACAATAAGCTTTAAGCATAAGGTTGTTATACGCACAAATACAGGTATTTTGTGTTCAAGTATTTCGCTTGTGCGTATATGTTTGTGTGCATTCAAACCTTCTAGAAAAAAAGATGTCCTTCATGTGTTTTGATGTTTTAGTATTCAGATATGAATAGATTTAAGATTTTGAGGTTTCGAGAATAATACAAATCTCCGAATATCGGAGAATTGGAGATTTACGAGAAATAAACTCTGTTAAACGCCAAACTTCCGTAAAAAATATAAACTCCGATAAACACCCGCCGATTTTTAAGAAAAATAAACACCGAAAACACTGAGCTCTACAAGATATTCACTTAAGAGGGTGTTGAGGCGAGCTCGTTGACACGGAATCATTAGAATGCAGCGCTAAAAACACAAACACACGGGGCGAGAACGAGGACGGGCACTGGGAACGAGGACAGCGCCCGTGCTCGTTCTCGCCCCTTGTGTTTGTGTTCTTTAAGCGCTGCATTCTAAAAGATATTCACAGTGAACATCAACACACATTCACACCACACATTTCACGATGGACGAGCCAGGCCACCGCTATGGCTGAATATCACAAAAGCAAATCCTAATCCACATTTGCACTTTCTGTATACACACACACAGACACGAATCACATTTGCGGCTTCTCAGACGTGCGCTTTTCGTGTGATGCTCACGGGAAATACACACACACACGCACGCACGCACGCGCGCGCACGCTCCATTCATTCATAACTTCGGGCTAAGCACGATGATCGTGCTGCACGAACACAACACAAACACGCATGACATTTGCGGCTTCGCAGACGTTGCATTTTGGTTTGATGCTTGCTGCTGCGTTCGATTTAGGAATGCAGGTGGTAGCAGGTGGTGCTCTTGGAGAATTACGCGCAACATACACAGCCACCATTCTTTCGGAACTTCGGGCTAAGCACGGGGATTATGCTGCACAAACAGAACAACGGCGTACCGTACGAAGATAGCTGTAACAATCATCGTACAGTACAATCGCGTATGCAACGACTACGAACAGCTGTTGCCCCGTCAACATAGTGCTGTCCTTAAAGTGACGGCGGTGACGGGCCTCCTCACCTAGTTTTATAATTACTTCGGTTACTTGTGCCTATAAATTACAAACCACTCGTGCTATTCGCTCCTGTTGATGAAAACTTAACAGTATAATGATGATTTAAACAACAACATTAAAAACAATTTGTCATGTTCGGCTATTACTTTTAACAAGCGGTAGGTAGCGCTGCGCTTCTTCCTTTTTTTTTCCTGCGCCCCATGGAGAAAAAAAAACATGGCTCCACACTTTTGTGTTTCTTCACGCAGCAACGTGATCGGCGTGTTTTCGATGATCTCTACGCTCAGCAAGATCCATTGTGCAGTGTTAAGTTCAGAAATGTTTTCCTCATCGTATGCAGCAGTGAATTCTCTTGTGCGCTTCGTCGTTTCCGCCCGCTGGCTATCGACGATTTTGACAAAGAACTCTACGAAGTCTTGCGGGCTGGCGAGGAAAACGGCAGCACCCACTTACTGCACATGAGCCGTGAGTATTGCAGCATTACTTCACTTGTTTGTAAGCACCCCGTTCAGACAAAATTGTCCGCCGACTGCAGAAACCGAGGAAGGGATGGAGGAGGCGTGAGTCGAACAACAACCGACGTGTGCAGCGGAAACTCGGCGATGCTCAACTGGGACCGGGATCACGAAAAAGTGAGCTACGCCTGTATGCTTTCTTCTTTAATGTAACGGAAAGCTTCACTGTGCGTTTTCGTTCCGAGTGGAGTGAGCCTTGGCGATACGCATAATGAAAATAAAGTAAAATGGTGTGCTGAAGAGATATCCGAGTTCGTAAGCATCATTCAGCAGCATTGCGAGATGCTTTTGCAATTAACCCCGCATTTTTTAGTCTTCTAATGATCGACAGCAGCATGTTCTCGTACCTTTCCTTTTTCTTTTTTTAGAGGAGCAGATAAGTTGTGCAACAATTCTGCTATGATACACACCCAACGAGCGTTCGGCTCCGCGCGCTACAACCCGCTGGTCACTTCACTGAAGCAGTACGAACAGCCTGTTGCGTGCAGTTTGTTTATTTACATTTCTGTGACTATGCTGATAATTGTATCATACCGTCACGTTTTTACCATTGCACATGTGAGGGTTTCACTCATTCACGCCATGATTATGTAAAGTGAAAGCTAATTGATTGCAATGATAAGGCCTGTCTTGAAGGCATGATTTCGATGCTGCATGTCAGCCTCTGGCACGATTGTAGGCTTTTGCACCTTCCTAGATCAAGTGCGTTACTAGGACAGTGACCTTGAAGTGCAGGTTAAACGCCTAACGAGATTATGCCAGAATTGATCAATTCCTTTGCCTCTTGAAATGAATGCACCAGCTATAGTTGCATTTGTTTGCACTATGAGGTAGTATCGCACTGCTTCTGCAACGTTGTGACTAGCTCAGTACCTTTGTTTTGTGTCATTTTGAGGTAATGGTCATAGTGAATAAATTTTCCTTTCCTGCTAAGTTTTTCTTATCCTGTTTTGTGTTGAGAGGCTTTCACGCAGTGTCAATTCTTGCGGCAGTTGCTTAATTTTCATTTTACAGTTGCCTCCGATTAACTTATGCCTGGGTGGTGCTCTGAAAAAGTCCTGCCCTGATGCCTTGAAGCGTAGTTTTGACGCGCAAGTAGGCCAGCTCGAAAAGGCCGATTACCCTAATACATTGCTCTCTGCTGTCGCTAAAAGGCTACTGAAGCAGGTTCGGCAAGGAGACGATTGCAAAGAGCATGGAAACACCAACGAAAAGCGCTTCGTTGGTGTTTTCTTCGTTTTCTTTTATTCGCACCTCATTTAAATGTGATTCACACCAATTGTGCCTTGGAACTGACTGCTGCTTCGGTATCTTATGTTCGTCTCTTCAGCAGAGCTGAACTTTGTCGCAGAAATTCCATTCCCTACTGAGCGCACGACATCCGTGGGTCGTATTTCAGCCGCGTTTCTTAGATGCATGCGGCACAAGCATTGTGAATGGTGAGTGTACCGCTTCCTTGTCATAATTTACATGAAGAGCCTGTACAATGAAAAGTGAAAGCAGCAAAAATCTAAAACGACAGTGCTGCTTTGCAGTACTTTGCTCAAGGCATCACATGAAGCGTGGATGGTGAGAGAGCATGTGGGGGTATCTCATTGATTGCATGCCTTTTAAAAAGGTTCTAGCTTGAAATGAAGGCAAGGAGACAATATTACTGCTCCTCCGAGGGTGGCCGACATGGTGAAAGAAAGACGTTGAAGCGAGGTTGCTTGTGCTTCTGCATCTGAGGCTTCCACCTGTGAATTTAAGGCTCAATAATTTTGAAGCACTTTCATTTGTTGGTTTACTAATTGACTAGGAAGTTATCATATGCCTCCGTCTTCAAGAAATGTGCTTGTTTTTTAGTGATTAGAATAGTGATTTAGAACTGCCAAGCAAAATGCAGTTGTCTTCGATAACACTTCTCCTCATGTTTCTGATGCGAAAACATGCACATCCCTTGAGAAAGAAGGCATGAGACATAATTCGTAAACCAAGAAATTAAAGCACTTTAGAATAAATAATGATTAGCTACGCAGATGGAAGCTTCAGCTTACAAAGCAGCGGCACGCCCACTTCGACATCTTTCTTCCATCAACTCGGCCATCCTCGATAAACAATACTATCGTCTTCTTGCCACCGTTTCAAGCTAGAACCTTCTTAAAGCTACACAGTCAAACATTATTCCCCATGTGCACTCTCACCATCCACGCTGCATGCGATGCCTTTATCACAGTAATCGTAGGGTGGCGCCATCCTTTGAGATATTCACCACTTTCTCTCCATTAATTATACAGGCTATCCGTGTAAAGTATGACAAAGACACAGTATACTCGTCATTCTCAATGCTTGCTACATGGTTCCAAGGGATGCGGCCTAAAGATAACCCATGGATGCTGCGTGCTCATGCTCAGTTGGGGATGCGATCCCTAAAACAATTCATCACTGCCGAAGAACAGAGCGTGAGATACCTAAGCAGCAGTCGACTGTGATGCACAATTGCGAAAGTCACAATTAAGCGAGCTGCGTATAAAAATAGAAGTGTATCACCAGTGTTTAGGTACTTATATTATGTAATTATATATTTCAAAGTGAACCATCTGAAACTTTGTTGGCGGCACTTCAAAAAGCCGAAGCATGTAAAAACGTGAAAAACACAAAGCAGCATAAGATCTTAGCACCCAAGTGGCTGCCGCCTCTTTCCATGGTCCCAAAGAAGTGTGCGGCACAGTGAAGTGGACTTATGGTCCAGCGTCCAGGGACACGGTGGACGCTCAATATAAAACTAGCTTATCTTGCCTAAAACAAATCACTTCGATTAAACTATCACAAATGAATCTTGCTGGTCATACCCTTTCAAATGAGTGCAAGCATGCATTTTTACTTGGATGGCTTCACCAATCTGCATGTGCCTGAACATGAGTCATTCCACACATTTTTGAGGCCCGTGTACTTAGATTTAGGTGCACGTTGAAGAACGCTCAGGTGGTCAACATTTCCGGAGCCCTCCACTACGGCATCTCTCATAATCATATTGTGGTTTTGGGACGTTAAACACCATCAATTATTCCACACATTTTTGTATGTCTCCGCTTCTTTGTCTTCAAAACTACTGTGTCGTCAGCCTCTATACTTTTTTGACACACTTACTGCCGACTGTCCAGCCATGTGATGTAGTTCTATTGTGTTTATAGACTTTGTTGAGTTTTAAAAAAATTGTCGTAATAGACGCAGAATTGCCGCATTGCTTCACCACAAAGCACATTGTGAGGAGAGTAGTGGATCCTAAGGGGAGCGAATAAGAAAGTGCCATTGCTTTTCTAGCGAATAGCCGAGATCTGATGGGCCCCTAAACCACCCAGACGTCCAAATTTAGTTGTGGTGGGGAAGTTGTGCACGAGTCTACAACGAACACGTAGCCGTAAAAATTTTTCTAAACGATGCTGTAGTAGCAGAGTTAGACGTGTTTGATGATCGAAACGCGGCTACCGATCCTTTCGCTCTTTCCTTCGCTACCCTCCGCTAGTCGGCTGGTCTCCTCTCCCAAAGCCGCTTTGCCCTCCTCGCCGAACGCCCCTCCAGTCTCACTTGACATACCATCATAGCTGACGCACTCTTCAAAACAGCATGCACTTCCAGTCCGTTGCCACGACCGCGACTCCGTCAGCTCCGTGCTTCTCGGCTAACTGCTGTTGTTGCCGTGCCGGCCCGTGCTCCTACGAATCATGCCGGTATGGACCCTGTGTCGCGCGCACGCCTTCAAGGGATCGCCAATGTGGTAGAAAACCGGAGCCAAACTCCTGCAGCAGGCGTGGGTCGTAATGGTAGTCTTCAGCAGCGAAGTGGCGCCCACAAACACGTACAACACTGTTGCACTTTGATTGTGCTGTAACTCCGATGCGCTCAAGCCAGGCATTTCGCAAGGTGACATCATGAGGTAACACGTGTCGCATCTTTTCGTTTTTCCAGTCGGCGCTTTTCCAGCCAAGCGCCGCACACCAATGCGTGAAAGCCATCGCAAAACACTGTCGGATTCAGTCCGCACAGCTTATCAGCCCGCTAGGCGTGACTGTGCCTGTACGCTAGCGATTTGGCAGTTTCGTTACTGGCTGCAGTTGCTGATTCGCAAGCGCGCGCACGCCGGCAACACGACGGAAGGAACAGCAAAGCGCGGGCAGCTGCTTGCAGACTAACCGGAAGTCGTAGGTTCTTGTTCGACCAATCACAGCATCGCCTGCATAGCGCATCACAGATTGAACACACGACGTCACACACGTCACTAGGCAAACCGGAAGGACCCGGAGAGGTGAAGAAATTGTTTCTTGGGAATTTGTGGTGCACCCGCAGCTTGTAGCGCTGCCATGTGTGGCATCGTTGATCATGACGGCATTCTGCACACGATGCGCGTGTTTACTTGAAACGTTTGAAAAGATATCGGAGGGTGGTTTAGGGGCCCTTTAAGGCGTTCAGTGTAGTATTGTATTGTTGAGAGATTTCCCAGCAACATATGTTTTGCCCACCTCAGCAACATTCAAATCACTGCTAAGGACAAAAACGGACAGATGTTCAGCAGAGTGTGCACAGTAAATGTGCCTTTACATTTACCTTGTGCTGGTGCAATAGTTACAGACAATATTTCACCTAACAAACACCAACAATTTAAAAAAAAGTGCTTAACCACAACTCAATGAAACCGACAACATATGGTTTGCCATCATCTGGTGTTCGTTGGGTGCTCGGTTGCGTGGTTGCGCATCCAAGTCTACTTTCTTGTTTTATAGCGATACTTGCAAACATTAGCAAGGCTTTCGCTGCCTCGAAGTTTGCAATGGTGAATGCTAATGCATTAAGTGGTAGGTCTACAGTGTTTGTCAATTCAGCACGAATATTGTTACACTGCTGTAATACGCATCTGCCGCAGCTTTTTGGTAATGTTTGGCTTTTATGGCTGTAGCATTTTCATTTAACAGTGCATATGGTTGGCATCTATGGGTCATCGGGGGTCATTGGGCTCACCAATCCTGGTTAGGCATTCCAGAGTGCGTAGCACCAACTGTAGAAAGCCTAGCATCTTTTTGATTTCTAGGTCTGTAGTGTGCTTCGCCAATAATCGATGTACATACCTGTTTCTTAAGTTCATGCATATAATTGAACCTTTTCACTGATCAAACCATGCACTGCTGTGTACTTCTGCATTTCAGCCGACAGCGCCAAAATGCAATAGCCTATGCACTTTCTGTGCTGAGACACCTTGAAACAGACAAAATGCCCCTTGGGACATTAATAATGTGCTGCTCTTGTGTGTTGTGAGTGACCTATATAATTTCCTGGTTTACATTTTAATGTTTGTTGAGAATGCCACCGAGCAAGGACAGACTGCAGTGGTGGGGAAATGAGGGGTTGTTACCTGTAATATAATTTGGGATTATTTGACACCCGTGCCCTCCCACTCAATTGGTATGATGTACCTTTTATGTGCATATTTTTTTTTCGTCGAAGATAAGACTTGTGCTTGCTTCTTATATTCGCAGACACCTTTACCTCGAGGCGAAAAAGTGTCCCCTGCAGGACCTCCAGGAGAAACACCAGTCCCCGCAACGGTACCTTGCACAAGAATGTGCCAACCTGCACTATTAATCGAGCTAGGTTTTCATGGACATTTTCATTAATTTTATTGCCCTTGAAGTTATTAAAGTGCTAATTTGTTTTAAAAATGAGTACGTGTCAACTTCACTTAAGAGGTTCCATGTAAATGTGCATGGGAAAGTGGTAGATGTGTGCATTTTTAAAATCCAGTTGCTAC